>NC_039484.1:9701767-9848191 GCF_003590095.1 Trichoplusia ni | reverse complement strand
GACCCCCGTTCCTGCGTAAAGTCCACCCCTGACCTCGCTGCAGGTTTACGGTCTGGCCGACGGTGGTCTTCAAAGACCGCGTCGGAGGCAGTGTAAGTGCACACCGGACCCGCCCGCCCATCTCCGACTCCCCGCCCGTCGCCGCTACCCGGAATATACCCAGGACGCCGACGGGCTGCGACATCCAGCAAGCTGTAAACACTCACTGGACTCGCCCTACACCGCGGCCGCTGCCGCTACTCGGAGTACGTCCGAGACGCCAGCGAACGCCCACCACGCGAAGGCCGGGACAAAACCGACCCCCGCCAGTCTATCCCACAAGCCGTGGGAAGACATCCCCGCCCGCCGCCGCTACCCGGAATGAGTCCAGGACGCCGGCGGGCTGCGGAGTCCAGCAAGCAGTTGACACTCACTGGACCCGCCCTCCTTCCGAACTTCGGCCAACAAACAATGGCCGAAGTCGTCCCGCTCCAGCTCTTCAAACCACTCCTCGCTTGAGGAGGGTGAGAGCGAGCGTGTCCGGCCAGCAGTTGACACTGGCCGGACTGGCAGAAATTCGCCACGCACAACAATTGCCCCAACTCGCGAGACGATTATTGTGCGTACCCAGGGTGCACCGGCCCAACGACTGCTCTTCCCCCCGGACGTATCCGTAAGGGACCAGCAGCCGCCAGGCACACGAGGAGGTTTTCTGCCCTGCACCCCAACCTAACCTAACCTTTTTTTTTTTTTTTTTTTTTTTTTTTAGGCGGGGGAATCCTCATGGACACCCGCCCTCCCGGGGGGGAGGACGGGTAGTGTCAGACTCTTACTGACTAAACCTAACCGCCGGGTGACGTCAGCCGCGTTTTATGCCGGCACGTGGAGCTGCATTGCATTACTACACTGTGCCGGCCGCGGGGATCCGCCGGCCGTTGAGTAGGGCCGGCGGCTCGCTTTCGCGTTGTTTGTGGAGGCCGACGTGTAAAGAGCGTCGGCCTCCTCGCCTCATACTGGGGTCGCACCCGTCACACCGAAATGCGACCCCCCGTCGCGGGTCTGTTTTGACGGGCGATATGCACCCCCGTGCCTATCGCCCAGACCCTAGTTAGGGCGGCAAGTTGCGCTCATGCGCAGCTCGTCGCCGCCCCACACGACGTCGGCGTATGGCGGGCGCGCTGGGATCTTCTTCCCTCGCGCGCTCCGCCGCCTCCTTCGCTGACATGACCAGTCTCTGCGAAGGAGGCCAGTGCGTTCCACGCTGCACGACTGCTGATAGCTGACGCGACAACAGCCGGCAGCGCGGAAAGGGTCGTCAGATTTAGCGCCGTCAGGAGTTCGGAGCGTGCTTCGGCAAAAGCCGGACATACGGCCAGAGTGTGCAATGCGGTGTCATCATCGGCACCGCACTCATGGCACGCAGTCGACTCCTCCCTCCTGACGACGCGGCACAAATAGTGCCCGAAGGCACCGTGCCCTGTGAGCACTTGCGTGAGGCGGTAGGTCAACGCGCCGTACCGCCTCTCCGCCCACGGTTGTAGGTGTGGGCGGATCGCCTCACAGATGGCCCGCCCCGCCGTCGGTCGTGAGAGCCGCAGCTCCCAGTTCCTCAAGGTGACGAGGCGGGCTTGTCCTCTCCAGGTATCGAGCTGCCTCGGCGAGGGGTCGACGCCCCGGGACCGGAGCTCGGTGATGCGGGTGTAAAGGTCCGCAAGCACCTTAGCTCCATCCAGGCGGAGTCCCCCAAGCAGTCGCGCTTCATGCCCGACAGCGTACGCACGGCGACCTGTGGCGACAGCACGCTGCGCCAAGCAGACGCCGACTGTCGGGCATCACTCTTCCAATGGTGCGCCGTACAGGCCATCGATAACCTTTTTTTTTTTTTTTTTTTTTTTTTTTTTAGGCGGGGGAATCCTCATGGACACCCGCCCTCCCGGGGGGGAGGACGGGTAGTGTCAGACTCTTACTGACTAAACCTAACCGCCGGGTGACGTCAGCCGCGTTTGATGCCGGCACGTGGAGTTACATAAATATCACTACACTGTGCCGGCCGCGGGGATCCGCCGGCCGTTGAGTAGGGCCGGCGGCTCGCTTTCGCGTTGTTTGTGGAGGCCGACGTGTAAAGAGCGTCGGCCTCCTCGCCTCGTAATGGGGTCGCACCCGTCACACCGAAATGCGACCCCCCGTCGCGGGTCTGTTTTGACGGGCGATATGCACCCCCGTGCCTATCGCCCAGACCCTAGCTAGGGCGGCAAGTTGCGCTCGTGCGCAGCACGTCGCCGCCCCATACGACGTCGGCGTATGGCGGGCGCGCTGGGATCTTCTTCCCGTGCGCGCTCCGCCGCCTCCTTCTGGGACATGACCGTCTCGCAGAAGGAGGCCAATGCATTCCACGCTGCGCGACTGCTGATGACGCAGCACAACAGCCGGCAGCGCGGACAAATCATTCAATTAGCGCGCAGAAGGTCGGAGCGTGGCTCGCAAAAGCCGGACATACGGCCAGAGTGTGCAATGCGGTGTCGTCTTCGTCACCGCACTCATGGCACGCAGTCGACTCCTCCCTCCTGACGACGCGACACAAAATGTGAAGGCCCCGTGGCCTGTAAAATCTGTCGTGAGGCGGTAGGTTAAGACACCATACCGCCTCTCCGCCCACGGTTGCAAGGTCGGGCGGATTGCCTCACAAATAGCCCGCCCGCCGTCGGTCTGAGAGCGCATCTCCCAGTTCCTAAAGTGACGAGGCGGGCCTGACCTTTCCATACTCGCGCTGCCTCGGCGAGGGTTCGATGCCCCGGGACCGGAGCTCGGTGATGCGGGGTGTAAATGTCCGCAAGCACCTTAGCTTCCAAATCCCAAGGCGGAGTCCCCGCCAAGGCAGTCGCGGCTTCGTGCCCGACAGTCGGTATGCACGGACGATCCTGTTGGCGACAGCACGCTGCGCGCCAAGCAGGACCGCCCGACTGTCGGGCAACATCTTCTTTGCCCATATGGGTGCGCCGTAGAGGGCCATCGAGCGATGACCCCCCCGTATAAACGGCGCACCCTAAGTCGGGGCCCCCGACGTTCGGCAGCAGCCTCCCGAGAGCAGCTGCGGCAGCCCGGAGTCTGGGCGCCAGCCTTCTGAAGTGCTCCCGGAAGTTGAGCCTCCCGTCGAGGACCAGGCCTAAATACTTCATATGGCCTGACAGTGGGATACGGACACCTTCCACTGTCAGGCACGCGTCATTCCGATGTGGTGGCTCCGGGGGCCGTGCAGCAAGAGCGCTTCGGTCTTCCCCAGAGCCACGTCAAGTCCAAGCATCCGGATGCGACCTACGACGAGTTGCGTGCCGCAGGTCGCACGCCGGATGCATTCCGCGGGGTCGGAACCCCGCGCCAAAACCAGGGTGTCGTCCGCATAACAGACGACCCGCGTGCAGGGCAGGAGAGCGCCGAGGGTCCAATCGTACCCGATGTTCCACAAGAGGGGCCCCAAGACAGACCCCTGTGGAACACCGCGCCCGTCTCCCACCTCTGCGGGCCGTTGCCCCGAACGACACATCTTCCCGACAGGTAGTCCGCCACGACGCGCTGGAGATAGAGCGGCACCCCGTGGTATCGGAGCGCCGACTCTATACACTGATGCGGCAGCGAATTGAAGGCGTTGGCGATGTCAAGTGAAGACAGCCACCGCCACGCCCCCCGTGCCACCGCATCCGCGGCGAACTCCTGACAACTTTCAAGGCGTCCAACGTGGACCGCCTCGCCCTAAATCCAATTGGCAGTCCGACAGACTCGGACCCGTCCTCTCCAAATGCCGGACGATGCGGGCAGCGATGACACGCTCAAAGAGCTTGCCCGCCTCGTCCAGCAGGACGATCGGCCGATAGCCCGAAGGCGAGTCTGCCGGACGCCCCTCCTTGCGTAGGAGTACCAACCGCCCCGTCTTCCATGTATCCGGGAATCTGCCCTCCTCCAAACAGGAGTTGAGCAGTCCCCGGAATCGACTTTCAAGAGGCCCCAGTGCCAGCGCAAGTGCGCGCGCCGGCACTCCGTCGGGGCCTGGGGCGGTCTTCTTTGGGCGAAGGCAGGCGATGGACGCCTCCATTTCTCCCTCCGTGATGGCCTCCAGTGGCTCCGGCGCCTGAGGCGCGGCCACCACTGGAGGGAGAATCTTGTCCTGTCCGGGAATAGGGACGAGACTACGGCTTGGAGCAGCTGGGGCTCCATGGTCTCCGTGATCGGGGGCCCGTTGGCGCGGAGCTTGTTCCGCGCCGCAAGGTACGGGCGCCCCCACGGATCCCTATTGAGCTCCTCCAGCATCTCCTCTCTACCTGCTGCCTTGGCCTGTATAATGGCCAGGCGGAGATTGCTCCTTGCCGTGCGGTAAGCCTCATATAGCGAGGCCTCCCTCGTCTCGTCCCAACCTGGTCTTCCGGCGTGCCTGGAGCGGTAGCGGGTTAGGCTCCGCTTTGCCCCAAAGCACGCCTCTCTGAGAGCTGCGATCTCAGGCGACCACCAGTAAACTGACCGGCGGTTCGGCCGCCGTCGGACGCGAGGCATCGCTGTGTCGCACACCAAAGTTAAGGTGCGACAAAATAGCTCTGCCTCGTCGTCAATTGAGCGGCCTGACACCGCCGGCATGCACCAATCGGCCACAATGGCCGCCTCGATCAGCAGCTCTCGATCCATCTTCTGTAGGGCCCATCGTGGGCTTCCCGAGTCCGGTGTAAAGCGCCGGATCCCGGGTCCCCCAGGAGTGGAAACGCTGAACCGTATATATCGGTGGTCCGATAGCGTCTCCACCTCCTCGACGCGCCAATCACGAACGCGCTCCGCAATAGACGGAGCGCAAAACGACACGTCGACGATGGACCCTCCGTTCTGCCGTACGCAGGTGTGGACCCTACCCCTATTCAGCAGGGCAAGGTCCAATCCGAGGGCCCACTCCTCCAATAGTTCCCCGCGCCGGTCGGTTGCCGGTTCCCCCCACGCTGTGCTCTTGGCGTTGAGGTCACCGAGCACGATGACCGGGCGAGGCGAAAGCGTCCGAACAAGGGCCTCGAGCTCGGCCATAAATGACTCGAACTCTGCCAGACCCCTGTTCGGCGAGAAGTAGACCCCTACCACTGCGTACGGCCCCCAAACAACTGCGACATATCCCGAACCCCTGCGGATGGTATGCAGGGGTCGGGAGTCCGCGCCACAGGCGCTTATGACGGCGACGGAGCCGTCGAGATCCCCCGCCCAATTGGGACGAGGGGCAACATAGTATGGCTCCGCCGCCACTCCAATATCAATGCTCCACTGCGCCAGCGACTGGAGAAACAGATCCTGCGCGCCGGCGCAGTGGTTCAAGTTCCCCTGGAGGAGGAAGTGTGGACGGACGTTATCCATTATTGTTCGTCCATCCGTTCCTCCTCACAGGGGCGCGCCTGTGATGTGACCGCATTGGGCACTTTCCCCAACGCGGCCATCTTCCTCTTGATTAGTGCCGGGGGAGCACATCCCCGGCTGCCCATCTGGTGGGCGGTATTACGGCCGAGCTCGGCGCATATGGCGCAGTTGGCTGGCGCCTTGCAGTCCACTGCCTTGTGCCCGGGCATCGCGCAGCGGTAACACAAACCACTGCGGTCCGCGGGGCACGTGCACACTGGCCTTGTGTGGCCTAGTGCGAGGCAGCGGAAGCATTTCATGGGCCGTGCATCAAGTTGCACGACCCGCGCCGAGCTCCATCCCACCAGAAACTTCTGGGTTTTGGAGGTGACCAGTTTCGAGGCCACCTCCAGAGGGCACTTAAGCACGGTGCTGAATTTTGCACCGGGGCTAGGCCTCAAATCTCCAACCTTTAGCTGGTCAGGAGTGCACTGGCCTTGACGTGTAGCGACGTCAAGAATGTCCTGCCTAGTGACGGACTCGTCGAGGTTCGACATGCGGAGCTCCGCGCACCTGACAGGTCTGGTCACCCTGACGTCGTCCCCGTATTTGGCCCTCAGCTGCTGCGCCATTTCATCGGCAGCCTCCTGACCAATATTTTTCGGCAGCTGGAGTATCCTAGCCCCCGTCTGCGCCCTCCTAATGCGGATCGGGTCAGCAACCATATCGACCCCCATTTTGTCGAGGTCGATGGTCTGCCTCGCCTCCCGTAAGACCGTCTCATAAGTGAGGGCCTTTTGCGCCCCCTCATCACTGATCGTGAGGACAACAGCAGCGGTGCGGGCAAGACGCCTTTGTCGCTGCCCTCTTCTCCGCCGCGTCCTCCCCGACTCCTTCTTCGGCCCTTTTGTCGCCGGTTTTCGCCCCTCCTGCTTCTTTGTGGGAGGGGTTTTTGCTGTCTTCGCCGCAGGGCGCTCCGGCGCCTTTGATTTAGGCGCCTTCTTCTTCTTGTTGGAGACTGTGGTCCACCCTTCCTCCAAACCTAACCTAACCTTTTTTTTTTTTTTTTTTTTTTTTTTTTAGGCGGGGGAATCCTCATGGACACCCGCCCTCCCGGGGGGGAGGACGGGTAGTGTCAGACTCTTACTGACTAAACCTAACCGCCGGGTGACGTCAGCCGCGTTTGATGCCGGCACGTGGTGTTACATAATATCACAACACTGTGCCGGCCGCGGGGATCCGCCGGCCGTTGAGTAGGGCCGGCGGCTCGCTTTCGCGTTTGTTTGTGGAGGCCGACGTGTAAAGAGCGTCGGCCTCCTCGCCTCGTAATGGGGTCGCACCCGTCACACCGAAATGCGACCCCCCGTCGCGGGTCTGTTTTGACGGGCGATATGCACCCCCGTGCCTATCGCCCAGACCCTAGCTAGGGCGGCAAGTTGCGCTCGTGCGCAGCACGTCGCCGCCCCATACGACGTCGGCGTATGGCGGGCGCGCTGGGATCTTCTTCCCGTGCGCGCTCCGCCGCCTCCTTCTGGGACATGACCGTCTCGCAGAAGGAGGCTAGTGCGTTCCACGCTGCACGACTGCTGATGGCTGAAGCGACAACAGCCGGCAGCGCGGAAAGATCGTCCAAATTGAGCGCCGCCAGAAGGTCGGAGCGTTGCTCGGCAAAGGCCGGACATACGGCCAGAGTATGGAGTGCGGTGTCGTCGACATCACCGCACTCATGGCACGCAGTCGACTCCTCCCTCCTGACGACGCGGCACAGGTAATGCCCGAAGGCCCCGTGCCCAGTTAGCACCTGCGTGAGGCGGTAGGTCAGGACACCATACCGCCTCTCCGCCCACGGTTGAAGGTGTGGGCGGATTGCTTCACAAAATGGCCCGCCCCGCCGTCGGTCTTGAGAGACGGAGCTCCCAATTCCTGAAGGTGACGAGGCGGGCCTGTCTTTTCCATGCCCTCGCGCTGCCCCGGCGAGGGTTCAATGCCCCGGGACCGGAGCTCGGTGATGCGGGTGTAAATGTCCGCAAGCACCTTCGCTTCCAAATCCCAAGGCGGAGTTCCCGCCAAGGCAGTCGCGGCTTCATGCCCGACAGTGCGGTATGCACGGACGATCCTGTTGGCGACAGCGCGCTGCGCGCCAAGCAGGACCGCCCGACTGTCGGGCAACATCTTCTTTGCCCATATGGGTGCGCCGTAGAGGGCCATCGAGCGAATGACCCCCCCGTATAAACGGCGACACCCTACGTCGGGGCCCCCGACGTTTGGCAGTAACCTTCCGAGAGCAGTTGCGGCAGCCCGGAGTCTGGGCGCCAGCCTTCGGAAGTGCTCTCGGAAGTTGAGCCTCCCGTCGAGGACCAGACCTAAATACTTCATGGTACCTGACAGTGGGATACGGACACCTTCCACTGTCAGGCACGCGTCATCGTTGGTAGTGAGTGGGCTCCGGGGGCCGTGCAGCAAAAGCGCTTCGGTCTTCCCCAGAGCCACGTCCAATCCAAGCATCCGGATGCGACCCACGACGAGTTGCGTGCCGCAGGTCGCACGCCGGATGCATTCCGCGGGGTCGGAACCCCGCGCCAAGACCAGGGTGTCGTCCGCGTAGCAGACGACCCGCGTGCAGGGCAGGAGAGCGCCCCGAAGGGTCCAGTCGTACCCGATGTTCCACAAGAGGGGCCCCAAGACAGACCCCTGTGGAACACCGCGCCCCGTCTCAAAAAAAAACCTAACCTAACCTAACCTAACCTAACCTAACCTTTCTCAACCTTGTTCAACCTAATCTTGCGTGACTTCACCTTGCATGTCCTCACTTTTTATAATCGTATCATGCGGAACGTCACTTTGTATAACCTTTCCCTGCGGAACCTCACTTTGTGTGACCTCACCTTGCGTTTACGAACTTTGTATAAACCTCACCTTGCAGAGCCTCACTTTGCGTTAACAGTTTTGTGTGCGTGACGTCACCTTGCGTGATCTGATTTTCTGTGACCTTACCTTGCGGAACCTCACCTCGTGTGACCTCACCCTGCGTTAATGCACTTTGTATAACCTCACCTTGCAGAACTTCACCTTGCCTTACCTCACCTTGCGTCTCCTCACTTTTATAACCTCATCATGTGGAACCTCACTCTCTATAACCTCACCTTGCAGAACCTCACTTTGTGTGACCTCACCTTGCAGAACCTCACTTTGTGTGTGTGACGTCACCTTGCTTGATCTCATTTTCTGTGACCTTACCTTGTGGAACCTCACCTTGCCTTACCTCACCTTGCCTTACCTCACCTTGCATGTCCTCACTTTTTATAACCTCATCATGTGGAACCTCACTCTGTATAACCTCACCTTGCGGAACCTCACTTTGTGTGACCTCACCTTGCAGAACCTCACTTTGTGTGTGTGACGTCACCTTGCTTGATCTCATTTTTTTTTTTTTTTTTTTTTTTTTTTTTTTTTTTTTTTTTTTTTTTTTTTTTTTTCTGTGACCTTACCTTGCGGAACCTCACCTTGCCTTACCTCACCTTGCCTTACCTCACCTTGCATGTCCTCACTTTTATAATCGTATCATGTGGAACCTCACTCTGTATAACCTCATCTTGCGGAACCTCACTTTGTGTGACCCCACTTCGCAGAGCCTCACTTTGCGTGAACAGTTTTTGTGTGTGTGACGTCACCTTGCGTGATCTGATTTTCTGTGACCTTACCTTGCGGAACCTCACCTCGTGTGACCTCACCCTGCGTTAATGCACTTTGTATAACCTCACCTTGCAGAACTTCACCTTGCCTTACCTCACCTTGCGTCTCCTCACTTTTATAACCTCATCATGTGGAACCTCACTCTCTATAACCTCACCTTGCGGAACCTCACTTTGTGTGACCTCACCTTGCAGAACCTCACTTTGTGTGTGTGACGTCACCTTGCTTGATCTCATTTTCTGTGACCTTACCTTGTGGAACCTCACCTTGCCTTACCTCACCTTGCCTTACCTCACCTTGCCTTACCTCACCTTGCCTTACCTCACCTTGCCTTACCTCACCTTGCATGTCCTCACTTTTATAATCGTATCATGCGGAACGTCACTTTGTATAACCTTACCTTGCGGAACCTCACTTTGTTTGACGTCACCTTGCGTTTACGAACTTTGTATAAACCTCACCTTGCGTGTCCTCACTTTTTATAACCTCATCATGCGGAACCTCACCTTGCGGAACCTCACTTTGTATAACCTCACCTTGCGTTAACGTACTTTGTATAACCTCATCTTGCAGAACCTCACTTTGCGTGAACAGTCTTTGTGTGTGTGACGTGACCTTGCGTGATCTCATTTTTCTGTGACCTTACCTTGCGGAACCTCACCTTGCCTTAACTCATCTTGCGTAACCCCTTTTTGGATGACCATAAAATTGCGTGATTGCTGTCTGCGTGGAACGAATTTACGTGACCTCAACTCGTCTTGTGTGACCTCAACTTCTTGGTAGCACTTTGCACTACCTCAACTTGCATGAACTCAGCTTCACCTTGTCATATTAGCGTCGCCGACCTACGCGGTGCTACGAAACCCGCGAGAAACGAAAAATAACAAAACTCTACGATCACTGAGATATCGACTATTCCGAGTTATGCTATGTTTGAAACTATGGAAAACGTTAAAACTACACGATTTCCGTGATATCCACTTTTCGACCTACGCCGTGCTACGAATCCTCGAGAAAAGAAAAATAACAAAACTCTGCTATAACCGCGATACCCTCTATTCTGAGCTATGCTATGTTTGAAACTACTGAAAACGTTAAAACAACACGATTTCCGCGATATCCACTTTTCGACTTTCTTTCTCTTCTTTCGCTACTTTCTTACTTTTATTGATGATTTTAAGCAGACCGGACATCATGTATGGAGTCAGTCTGGTAAGCAGATATCTTAATTGTTTTGATCACACTTATTGGAACGTAGTTAAGAAAATAATGAAATATTTAAAAGAAACCTTCGACTATGGCCTGTGTTATACATCATCCCAGTAGAATATAATTAAAGTTCATAGTGATGCAGATTTTGCTAAAGCCATTGACAGTCGAAAATCATAACATGGGCTAAGCAACGCCAACAAAGTGTTGCTTTACCTACCACTGAGGCGGAATTCATGGCTGCTTGTTGTTAGATATTGGTGAATTTAATCAGGATTCTATAAACTTAAATATTGACAATCAACGTGCAATTTGTTTGATTAAAAATACAATGAAAAAAAAAAAAAAAAAAAAAAAACAAATAGATTTAAATTAAGTTTGCAGCAAAGAGCAAAGTGCTGACATATTCACCAAAGCTCTGCCCAGAGACAAGTTCCAGTACCTTAGGAGTAAAATTGGCATGAAGAAACTACAATACTTATTATTTTTGTACTGAGTTTTCAAACTTAGTTATGTTTCATACTTATGTTTTTTTTGCGTTCAGATTTCTGTTTATATTGTACTGTGTATGTAGGTCAAAAGGGTTCAAATTTGGTGAGAGTTTTGAAATATTGAACCTTATTGTATTTTACTTTTTATAGTCTTTAACAATCAGACTGTCTGTGTCTATGTTTTAAATTCTCTCAAAATATAGGTAAACTATATTTTTATTTCCTAAAACATTCTTTTCATTAAATATAACAAACGTTTTAACTCAAAATACTATATGCATATATAGTAGTTTGAGTTACACCTAGGTACACATAAAAAGAAAATAAAAAATGTAACATATGTTGCAAATCTTCCCTTCATACTTTTACGGGCTTTGGACCAACAAATTGCTAAAGTTTTATTTTACCCCGTGATTAAAATCTACTATGTCAGTATGAGTTTTTGCACATTTTCCTTTATCTAATTTAACACCACAGTGTCACTTTCACAATCTGAAACGCACGATCAACTTAATTTTTTAAATCAGCGAGGCTGTTGGCCTCCTCTACATAAACATGTCTCTTCATTTCCCCCCATAAAAAGAAATCAAGTGGCCAAGCGATGGGGCCCCCACGACCGATCCAGTGATCACCGTACTCTTGGCCCCGCCCATCTACCCCACACACACTACTTATTAATTATGCGCATTAAGAAAACTTCGCGGCGTCTGCGCTGCGCATACGGTCATAGAACGCCTTCTCTTTTTGTAATAATTCACACACACCTATAAATGTATGTAACCTAACTGAAGTTAACTTAAAAATAACAATGTGTAAGCGGAACGAATGAGCCTAGATCTCACGACACAGGAAATCCTAGTGTGAGGTCTAGGACTTCAAACAACAGACTGCTTGTAACTTATGAGACAAATAAAATTATTTCCAAATTATAACGGTATTACAGACCTCAAGGTTCGAACTGAAGGGCTAGATGGGCTTGAAACCATTTTTAAATTCCTCGTGAAAAATATTGTTTTTCTAAATAAAAAGAATATGTGTACAAAGTTTCATGATGATCGGTTGAGCATTTTTGCGTAAAAGCTTAACAAACAAACTCACTTTTACAAATAAGGAATAGTGTTGTGATTTTCCGGCATATTGACACTTATTTGAATATTTTTACATTTTTTTAAGAAAACGAATTAAAAAAGATATTAAAAATTACTTTACATCAGATTGATTATTGACGACTGAGATTTTTATTTTTGTACTTAATTAACTAAGTTGTAAATGACTGTTATTTCGTTATAAAATATTAATGTTGATTTATCTAATTATTAATTAAATTAATTAAATGTACTTTATTATATTAAGATGTAAATTATTGAATAGTCACTAAATTGACTCGCCAGAGATTATACAGTAAATGGTGGCGCGAAAATGAATTTAAAAAAGAAAAGGTCGGGTGGAAAAAGGCGGGCAATTGTTTTGGTGACTACTTGACGTAGTAGTGGTGGAAGGAGAACTGAGTAAGAGTTTTGCTGAATTATTGTATTTCAAGTCAAAGAAATAAAAAAGACTAAACCAAGCTGTGCAGTTTTATTAAAAGTATAATAATAGTAAGGATAAGGATAATGACATAACCTATAAAACTTCTGAGCTTAATAAATCATAAATCAGGCCTTCAAAAATGCAAAACATTGCAAAATGTTTTTTTCTATGAATCAGCAATACATGCTCTTTAAACGAGATATATTTCATTTAGGGAAGCTTATTTTAGTTTCTAACTAAAATGACGTATGGAAAGCTGATAATAGCTCTTTATTGAGTTGTAAACACGACGCTTGATCAAGGTAACTTTTTTCATTGACAGGTAAAAAGTTATAGACGTCAATGGTTGACAAATGACAAATGAAATAATTAAACAAAGATATGGCTGTATGGGCTTAGATCCCTTTGCCTTTCCCATGAGGGAAAATTAAAAAAAAAAGTGACAAATGACAGCTATCACGAGTGAGCTCAAACAAATCTGAAATCATTAATTAAATATTACGTGCTTCTGTCAGATTAACGTGTCGTGTGATAAAAATATTTTTATTTACACGGCTTTTCTTTTAACTATTTACTTCGTTGCCCTTTCAAAAGCTTGAAACCAAAAGAAATATGAACCACGAAAAACTATTTGTTGTGACTTTGGGGTTATGATACAATTGTATGCTATTTTTTTGAAACAAAAGCAGTTATGTGTTGTTAAGCATATAATTGGTTCAAGAAGATTAAAAAAGTGTGCGTTTAAATGGTGATGGCTACTGGGAGCGTCTGTCAACCATATGGCCGCGCAGCCAGCGACCTGTCTAGGGAGGTACGAACTGTTCGCCCTATAATGTTTGCTATAAACGATACTTTACTCTTAGTACCCTTTAAAGCCGTACATTTTCTTTTTTTTTCTTTATTAAAATATTTGAAGGTATATTATTTTGCAATATCCTTGAGGCCTTGAATACCTTTATAAGGTAAAAAATAATAATTGAAAAACTTTTGGTTAGTTTGTTATCTCAAATCAATTCGTTGTTCCTTACCAGTTACTCTACATAATATTGTATTTGATTTAACTTATATGTATGTTTACCTACAAAGTCGATGAGTTGAATCTAAACTTTTATTTTCTGTGACTATGTCTCTGTTGTTCTGAAGGTTTTTTGTAAATACTACAAGGTTTTAGACTTTCAAACAAATAGCCACTGTATATTTGTGAATACTATAATTTTCACTTATTGATGTAAGTAGGACGATGAATGGTAATCTAGCACAGCTTTAGTAATTAATTGCTTGATTTTCCTTGAGAACTAATAAAAATATTATTCCATATGAACATACTTTCGCATAACTCAAAAAGTTCTTCTCGCATCAATCATCCTTTCCGAAGCTGTTAGAATAGTACCAATGAGGAATCCTCTGTTCCAATGTCATCAAAGAAGATAGTTTACAAGTGTCAGCCATTAACAATGACATATTGGGCTTATTTAGATTGTCAGTTAGTTATTAAGAAGGAAACATTTTTTGAGTGTGAATATAATTATACTGATCTACCTACCAAAATAGTATGCAAAGACTACAGCATTTTCAGAATTGAGTAAAAATAAAATTGTATTATTCAACACAGTTCCATTTGAGGTAAACCTGAATCTGATGAGTCCTTCTGATTCAGATAGGTCATGAAAAGTTAAGTGTTAAATCATTTCATCAACAATATTAGGTAAAAAATGCACATCACATCATAATTTTCATACAATTTCCTTTTGGTTTAAACTGGTTATCATAACGTTATGTACTTTAAAAGCATTTTAATATGTTAAGCATTTCTTAGTTTTGTGTGTCAAAAATTGCTATAAAAACAACTTTGGTGAATTTCGTCGCTAAACTTACAAACAGGGAGTATGTGTGTAGGTTTGATATTTATTGCAATCTTATATCAACTTATTATTTTATAAATAAAACTATGTATGTCAGTCCTAGGGCTGTAGAACATCAGTGCAGTATTTTCGGTGTGAAAGCTTAACAGTGATACAGATCTTTTTGTATCCATAAAAAAAAACTAATATATAAAATTCCCGTGACACAATGCTAGTTACCGTACTTCTCCGAAATGGCTTAACCAATTTTTACCAAATTTTATATGCATATTCAGTGGGTCTGAGAATTGGCTAACATCTATTTTTAATTCCCCTAAGCGATAAGGGTTGCTCACACTCAAATATTTTTTTATTTTTTAGACGAAATTTTTTGTTTTTATTTTTTTTTGTAATGTGGCATTAAAAAATACGTACAACTAGAAATAATTTATTAGGCAAAACAACGTTTACTGGGTCAGCTAGTATAATATCTTAGTACCCGCGGAGAGGGTGGGAGAAAACTTGAATAAAAATTAAAATGTGTTGCAAAAGAAGTGTATAAGAATCCTCGCTAACATCGACGGATGAGCTGCAGCCTGCAAGCCACGTTTCATTGAATTGGGCATACTTACATTACCATCTGTGTGCAATTGTACACCTCTGAAAGTTTTGTCAAGAAACATTCATCTATTTATAAAGATAAACCATTACTCAAAACCTCGTAACTTAAGAAATCAAAATTCGCTCACACTACCGACATCAATGTTAACTATATAAATTTATTTAATGTGTAATGTGTATAAAAAAACCGTTTAATATACAATAAATACTTCAACAACTAAAAGGAATCTCCAGCTTAAACATATTCAAAAATAAATTTACAAAGATTTGGTCAAAAAATTCTATTACAGCTTTAAAGAGTCTTTCGAGGACAGAACTAAACTATAAAGCAGTGTCATATGTAGTATAAAAATAATTAGAGTAACTGCTATCAGTATGATAAAATAATTATAAAGTTATAAGTAATTTTCATAATTTATCTCTTGTTTTATATATTACTAGCAAACTCGGCCAACTCCGCTTCGCCACCAGATGGATATCCCGCTTTTCTGTTGAACTTTTTCCTGAATTTTCTTTGCTATAAACCTCACGAATGCAAAACCGTAGAAATCGGTTCGTGCGTTCTGGAGTTATAGCGTCAGGAAGGAAAACCCGACTTATTTTTATACTAGCTGTTGCCCGCGATTTCGTCCGCGTGGTTAGAAGATATAAGTTATAATTTATACCTGCCTTCTATCTATCTTGTAGGATTCAGTCAGCGTTTGCAATGTAAGCGCAAAAAATGTGTTTCTTTACGACCTCACATTAGAAACCTCAAAAATTGTAGCCTATGTGTTATTCTGATGTATAAGCTATATTGTGGTAAAGTTTCATTCAAATCCATTCAGTAGTTTTTACGTGAAAGAGTAACAAACATCCATACATCCATACTTACAAACTTTCGCCTTTATAAATATAGTAGTAGGATAGTAGATGTATGTGTATAAATCAAAAGTTTAATAAAATAGTGTTTAGTAAGTAATTCTATACTATGTAACAGAATATAATGTATGTACTTTTACCTTTTATAAAATCTGTATCTACTCATGATTGCAATAAATATTTGAAGTCCACATATTTAGTGGATTGGCAATGCTTGCCTGGGTTTTGAAAATTCAGCTTTCTAGTTTCAGCCACAATGAAATTTTAGGGCATCGAAAATGGGCCGAAACTTCAAGTTATGAGGGAAGGATGCTACGATAGCCCCTCAAGCGCCACCCTCCCCACGCCCTTGTATCCCTTAAATTTAGATACGGTACAACGTATCTTGTTTTAGTAATTCGCGCTACTCGTCATCTATGTATGAACTTTTATAATTAACAGAATTTTAGGAACAACGCGTACTCGATTATACAAGCATAGATATGGAATCGTCTAGATCAGACGTTGCTTTGCTCATCCTTATTTAATGTTTGCATTAGTTAGGAGTTGAGAAGATTATCATTTGAATAATAGATGGCTCGGGGTGCACAGGCAGGCGAGGCGGGTGAGGCGAGCGACGCGAACGAGGCGGGCGGCGAGGCGGACGCGGCCGCGCTGCACGATCGCCTAGTGGCCTACGTGCACGCCCTCGCCGGCGGACAAGTGAGGACGAACCAATTATATTCTAATCTTGTAATCTTGAAGTATTAAGATAACGAAAATGAGCAAACGAGTGTCCCGAGCGATCAGCATCTGCTGACGTGCAGTCTCCTGTACGCAGGAGCCGCGCTCCGGCGTGTGGGTGGAGCACTCGTATGCGCGCGCGCGCGGCGCCGGCAGCGCGCAGGCGGCCGCGCACGTGCGCGTGCTGCTGGCGCCGCGCGCGCCCCCCACTCCCGACCTGCTGGACGTGGAGCGCGTGTCGCCGCCGCCGCCCTCCCCGCCCGCGCCCCCCGCGCGCCCCGACTCCGACGCGGACGAGCCCGACGAGCTAGACGCCGACGACTGGGAGGCGCGCGTGCTGACGCTGGCGCCCAGCGCCGCGCACGCGCGTCTCGCCGACCACGCGCTCGACGCCCTGCGCCGCATGCGGCTGGCGCGCCTCGCCGCCACCGACGCCTTCGCGCGGCACGAGGCGGCGCGGGCGGCGGCGCGGCGCCTGCGCCTGGCGCTGGCCCCCGCCTGCGCGCAGCCCGCGCGGCCTGCCGCCTGGCTGCACGGCGCGCTGCTGGCGCACATGCCGCGCTGGGCGCGCCGCCTGTACGACGCGCTCACGCGGGAGCTGCGGCGCTCGGCTCCCCGCCTGGCCGCGCGGCTGCTGGGGGCGCGCGCGGGCGCGAGGCGTGCAGCCGCGCCCGGGGAGGGGCGGGCACTGCGGGGCGTGGCGGGCCCGCTGCTGGTGTGGGTGGGCGGCGGGCGCTGGGCGCGGCGGCTGGGCGCGCTGGTGCGCACGCGCGTGCTGCCGGCGGAGGCGGCGGCGCCGGCCGCGCCCGAGCCCTGGTGCGCGGCGGTGGTGGCCAGCGTGCGCGCCGCTCTCGCTGATGTATTGGCGGAAGCAGGGTAAGCTGTGCTTAGCCATGTCGCGATTATAACATGTTAATGTAAATAACAGCTATGGCAAGTTAATTGAAAACTGAGTCAGTCAATACTATGGGTTCATCTTGACCGAAGTTCAGAGGCGAAGAACAAAATCCGAAACAAAAGATGAACCTTCTCCTATTTGAAGACGGTTGAAAAATAGTAAAGATTCTGTTTCCGAGTGATGACGCTATGACGCTATGTTGTGTACGCTATGGTACAGGGACCGCGGCGTGATCCTGGGCGGGATCGGAGCCGGCGCCGCTCTGGCCGCCGCGCTGGCGAACACGCCTCGCGTGCGCGCCTTGCTGCTGCTGGCGCCGCCGCTGCTCACGCTGGCGGGCGAGCGCGACACGCCCGACGACCCGCTGGCCGAGGTGCGTGCTGCCGTGCTGTCCCGTTGCCGCGAGGCGCCCCGCTAGCGCAGTCACTACAGCCGCGTGCGTTGCAGATCCGGCTGCCGATGCTGGTGGTGGCGGGCACGGGCGCGGCGCAGTGCTGGCGCGGCGCGGCGCGCGAGCTGACGCGCGG
Source organism: Trichoplusia ni (assembly GCF_003590095.1). Taxonomy (NCBI): domain Eukaryota; kingdom Metazoa; phylum Arthropoda; class Insecta; order Lepidoptera; family Noctuidae; genus Trichoplusia; species Trichoplusia ni. Next base: position 9,830,463 of record NC_039484.1, on the reverse strand, counting down.
CGAGGCGGGCGCGCGCCGCCTGCTGGAGCTGCGCGGCGCCGACGACGCGCTGCGCCTGCCCGCCGCGCTGCGCCGCCGCCTGCCGCAGCACGCCATCGACGCCGCCGTCGCGGTACGTTGTGGTAGCCGCGACCGACCTTTACGACCTCGCTTACGAATGTCTGATTGATTCCTACCCTATATGCAGGACGAGTGCGCGCGCTGGATGATTGAAATAGCAGAGAACTCGAACGGCGAGGCCCCGCCGCGAGAGCGCGTCCGGCGGCGCGGCGCCTCGCCGGCGATCGGCGGGGGACGACGCGCTGCGCTCGAGCTGGAGCGCTCGTATGCCGGCACCGACGGCGACGAGGACGAGTACGCTCACTTGCCGAGCGCCACCTGTAGTAGAGCGACAGAAGCGGAGGCGGAGCTGGTCGCCGAGTTCTCGGGGCGCCGGGGGGGAGGCGTCCCCTCGGAGACGAGCGTGGCGCTGGGCGCGGGGCGCGTGGTGTCGCGCGGGCCGGGCGGCACGCCGCTGGCGCTGCTGCCGCCGCGCCGGGAGCAGGGCCCCGCGCTCGCACCCGCCGACATCATGCGCCTGCCCGTGGTGTTCGCGGACGACGCCGCCGGGGTCACGGTCACGGCTGGCCGGCGCGCGCGCTACACGCGGGTCATCGTCGCGTCCCGGGGGCGCGGCGGGGGCGCAGGCGCGGCTGGCGGCGGGGGCGCAGGCGGGGGCGGGGGCGGCAGTGGGAGCGCGGGGGCGCGGCCCGTGCTTCTTCGTCGAGGTGTGCGTCTGCTGCGCCGCGTACCTCGCCTCGATCAGCCACATTAATCGCGAATAAACTCTTTTACGATTGTCAGTTTCAAGACTTTTGTTATCTTACTTGATAAAATAAATGGTGTTAATACTGAATTTGACTAAAAGTTATTAAATAAAAACTTATGTATATTTGTACAGTAATAAAATAACTATGTTCTGAATAACTAGCCGTGTGTTATGCTACCTCCTTACCGTAGGCACGCACGCCTATAACAAACCTCAGTACAGTGGCGTAGCGGGGATCCTGCCGTTTTGTCGAAAAGATTTTGCAAACAAATATTAGCAACCTTTTTATAAACCAATGTAATGTTTGGAATAATTTTAGTACCAACATTTTCATTTGGTCAAATGTTTACTTGGCAGATTATTATCAAGGATAATGTTATTAAGGCGTTTGGTCTTTAATCAAATGATTTATTACAGCAAACAAAATTAAGACACCAAACGTTTAGTCAAATGATTTGTTATGACAAAAAAAAAAGGCAAAAATAAGTTTTTTTTGGGAATAGTATAATTAAAAATGCTGTCATTTGCGTATTTCTTTGTAAGCTTATGGTTATTAGACATTTGGTCATTTATGGAACTACTTATAGTAGGTTATTCATTAAAAAAAATGGTTAGGTTTGGTTAGAACTGTGTTACTGTGGCCAGAAACGACTAGACTATATGGAAAAGAGAGATTATTTTTAGGAGGCTATCGAGAGAAATATCTATTTAATAACATTATTATTAGATAACTGTTTAGAATTTGTCCCAAATGGAAAAAAGCACCCTTGCAATAAAACATCTTCAAAGTTAGATTATTTAATTTTACGTAAAATATGTTATTCCAACTGAAATACCTATTTGATTAGATCAAAAATAGTGAAAGTACTAGTTGGTGAATAAGTTATTTTTCAAATGTTCACTTGCCAAACGTAAGTTTTTGTAAGAATTATTTGTAAAGTGATTTTTTGGCAAATGAAATTATGCGAAAATTTGTTTGGGAAGTGATAATGTTGCAATTGCTTTTCGGTAAAACAAGGGAGGCCCGGCGTAGCGTGCTGCGTGGGTCACCGTCGCCCGGGGCGAAGTCACAATTTGCCGCCCTTTTGACGTCATAGAAATAATAGCAATTTTTTAAAAAAAAAATTTTAAGATTTTTTTAACGCCAAAAAACTAAATTCTGTTTTTCAATAATAAAAAAACGAAAATATTTTTCAGCTTAGCTGATTTTTTCTGTATATTTTGGGTTTTACTTATCTATAACTAGCTGTTGCCCGCGACTTCGTCTGCGTGGTTAGAAGATATAAGTTATGACTTTTTCTTCGCTCCTATTGGTCGCAGCGTGATGATATATAGCCTAAAACCTCTCTCGATGAATGGTCTATTCAACACAAAAATATTTTTTCAATTTGAACCAGTAGTTCCTGAGATTAGCGCGTTCAAACAAACAAACAAACTCTTCAGCTTTATATATTAGTATAAGTATATTAGTATATAGATGCCAACGATATCTTCGCTACGTTTCATCGATTTTTAATTTCTCGCGCGGAGATTTTAATATTACGATAACTCATTACCTATTCACTTTTTTGGTGTAGTGTAAAAGGCAATTTTGTTCTATATTACATGTATAATATATCTAACTTATTATATATTATTGTTAAAAATAGGTTCGTAAATAACCCATAATTTTACTGTATTAAGAAAACACATAAAAATGGTTATTGTGGGTTATCCTTGGAAGATAGACATATACCACCGCGGACTTTTTTGTAGATTTATTAAAGAGGTACAAACCCGCCATACATAGTTTTGTTGTAACTCAAAAGGTTTTGGCAGCGTTCTCGAGGAAAGCTCTCGAATGGCTTAATTTTTTCCGACATGTTTAACTAATATCGTTGTAATATTGTCAGTTTACACAAAACCTAAACTTATTATACACTAAAACCTTCCTCGAAAATTGCTCTATCTATTGTTGAAAACCGCATCAAAATCCGTTGCGTAGTTTTAAAGATTTAAGCGTTCATAGGGACATACAACATGACACATGACAGAAAAAGCGACTTTGTTTTATACTATGTAGTGATAATAATATCTTATACTAGGTAATCAAAATGGCTATTTTTTTCGGAGTATTTTCCAAAAAAATTAATTTGGACTATTGGCTTTTAAAATCGACAAGAAACCCACTATTTATTTCAAACCGACTGCGACTGTAATAGGTCGAGCGTGAAGACGACACACTAGCCTCGAGGGCCTCGGATCGGGCAAACCGCCGCCGCTCCGCGCACTACCACCGCTACATGTGTATGCAACAACTGTATCAGGGACATTGACAATTCTTTGAAAAATTAATCCTTTGATTGTCACGAAAACAAAACTCAATTTTGCCTCCCTCTTCATAGTGGCGCCCGACTCCTGAGGCGCCTCAGTGCATCGGAAGTAGTCTTCTGCGCTGCAACCGTTTCCTAGACGTTTCACAACTTTTTCTTTGTTAATAACGTTTCGCCTTTAAGGTCGATTTATATTTACAGACATTGAGTGTGAACGACACGTGCCGTGGCAGAAAAATGATATTCTTCCATATTAACGTATTTATATCTATCGTAACACGGCCGTACAGACTCTTACAGACACGTGTCGTGTCCGGCCAGTATTCTCGGAAAGAATATTTTGTCTGCGCGGTTCATGTCTGTACGTGTCTGTGGCTCCTTGCCGGGCAGTGTGAATAGAGTATCGGAACTGTTTTACAATGGATAACGAAAAGCTTATAGAATTTGTACGAGATTACAAATATCTTATGATTTAAGTGACAATCAGAAAAAGGATCAATCGTGGAACGAAATAGGAATAAAACTTAATAGTTATGAAGAATATTATAATTTGAACATTTTCAATAACATGCTTTTTACAAGCTTTTTATTAGCTTCACCTGTATGTTTGTTTGTAACCGACTTCTTTGGGCGCGATTTTGACCCACTTTAAACGGCCAGATTTCATTCAAACTTTGTAGATTTATTGAGGACCGATGACAATACACTAATTTGATAAAATTATTCCATTTTTTAATTTGCAAAATATGATTTTTGTTAATTTATATAAAAAAAAATCGATCGTAAAGCACTCTCTGATGCTTCGCATCATGAGTCCTGCAATAGTTTAAAATAAAAAAAAAACAAGCTATTATAAATAATCCAAACTAAAAAGTAGAAAATAAATAATAGTTTAAAAAAAACTAAAAACACGCTTTTTATAGAAAACCGAACTAAAAAATAGAAAATAAATTTAAATTAAGAAAATAATGTTAAAACTTTCAATGAATATATATTAATAATAGTGTGTATAAAAAAAGTGTGGGGTGCTTTTAAGATATTATCGAAATGATAATCACTCTACTCATATCTGTCAATAAAATATCTATAACCATTGACACCATGCACCCACGCTTTTTTTTAAATAAAATATATTTTTTTTATTCACACTATTACTAATTTATATTCATTGAAATTTTTAACACCATTTTCTTAATTTAAATTTATTTTCTATTTTTTAGTTTGGTTTTCTATAAAAAGCGTTTTTTTAGTTTTTTTTTATTCTTGTAAAGCTATGTAGTAACTGCCAGTGAGAGCGGACGCCGATGACGGTGTCTGTCGGTATCCGGGGTGTCTCTCACGGCACGTTTCTATACGTTACATATAAATAAATGGTATCTGTCGGTGTCTGTCACGGCACGTGTCTGCCACACTCAATGTCTGTAGATATAAATCGACCTTTAGTCAGCCAATAATCGAACGCTCGAGGGTAGACGGCACGTAATTTGGAAGATGTAACCAAAGCTATCAAGCAAGGCGTTACGATAGACGGCAGCAGTTCCATAGGTTTTATTAAAATATAATTGAAAACAAACTTTTTGCAATGTACAAAGACAGCACTAAACCTTATCAGAATTTTGTGTATAGCGGCAATGCGGCAAAAATAAACCGACCGGATTAGATATCATCATGTAAATATCAAATATGCCTGTTTTATATGTATGCTCTTCCTTAATTATTGTTGGTTATATCGCGTTTCCAGAGAACTCTTCAAAAGTCCGGGATCAAAACTACCCTGTATTCTTTCTCAAGGCCAACTCTATCTCTGTACCAAATTTCATTAAAATCGGTTCAGTGGTTTAGACGTGAAAGCGTAATAGACACACACAGACAGACGGACAGAGTTACTTTTGCATTTATAATATTAAAGTAAGGATCATATTGCATGGTCATTATTACATTGCTACATGATGGTTGGGTAATTTGATACTAATGTTTTACTTACATTTTTATTTGACTTTTAAAGATGATTAGAAACTTTAAGAGAAGATGTTAATTATACGTAGGCAGTAATGAGTCTGATTGCTTAAACTGTGGTATATTTTATGTTGTATAATAAGTCATTTCTATAAAACAAAGATTAGAAGTGAAAGTTTTGCTTTAAATTTATTAAAATCCAGAACGAGCTTACAAAAAGTGGATTGTGATTAATCCATTTCATATATTAAAATTGTATACGAGCGACCACATTCCTAAGTGAGTGGATTGTACTAAAGCCATGTAAATTTCATTTAGGACGTTGTTTTCGTATTTTGTAAATTTCCTTATCCTAAAGGCAATCTGTCAACTCGTGGGTAGGTACCATGGTAGTCCGCGATCCAATATAACTCCTAGGTATTTAAAAGAAGACACTATATTCGTTATAATTTTTGTTTCTAAATGGATGCCTAGTTCAGTAGTAAATCACAAAATTTGAATGCGCTAAGGTATATTTTAGGCATCGGCTGGCAGTGTGAGGCAGGGACAAGCGACGTGGGTCACGTGGCCCTGTGCCGACCACTACTCCTCCGGAATCGGTGACACCGATTAGCCTCAGAGTACAATGAGCACATCGCGTCAAAGCCTCGAAGGGTCGGTGGTGGACAAGCGCGGTGGCGAGCAGCTGGCGGCGCAGGCGCGAGGCCGTGCGGCGAGCGGGGCGCCAGCCGCGCCGGACGGCAGCAGTGAGCCGCTTGGCGCCGCCGCCGCCGCACCCGAGCGCTCGACTCGCACTGCTCGGCTCTGCCGCTACACCGAGACACGCAAGTCTCGGAGAGAAAACAACACAACCCCTCACCATTCAATTTTAAAATTTGTCATTTAATCAAGTTTGAAATTAATGCTCCACAAAAAGCCAGTTTTGATCCCTGTCGGGCTTTCGGGATGCTTCGAAAGAGTTAGGTAGCGCCGGTCGCGCCGAGCTGTCTGCCGAGCACACGTCCACTCCGGACGTGGCGTGCGCTTCGCCGCCGAAGGCAAAGAGGTGTTCGACGCAGAAGTGCGAGCTAGTGTGCGGTGTAGAGTGCCGGCGTTAGTATTATTGAGCGATGCAAGCAGCGGAGCTGAGGGTCGCGCGCGCGGCAGCTCCCTCCTAAGTGGATTAGCGCTCCGCAGGTCGCGTCGGCCCTGGTCGTGCCCGCTCGTGCCGCCTCCGCGGCCCAGCTGTGCTGCAGCCCTGAGCCGCTGCTGGCGATTCAGTCGCACACGTAAACACTATTATCGATCTCCCCGCAATCGACGTCGTTGTGTACGTACGATGTTGTTTGTTGCTCCTTTTCATGTAATCCTATGTACCACTGCACCTGTTCTCCGAAACTACCTCAAGTGCCATTTCAAGTACCACCGTATACCAGACAATAGCTATGGTTATATTATTATAGTCCTAAAGCCCAATTCAAACGGTCATGATAAATAATTAATTACATAATTCATGTGACTGCACAAGGAGGACTGCGCAACCGAAGGAGTTCCTTATACTCATAAAAATCTTTGTTCTCCGATACTGTACAATATAAACATAATTAAGCGAATTACGATTAAGAATCAAATCGTTAGTATTATTAAATTAAATATGTATCCAACTGATAAACAAAGGTCTTTTGCTAGCGGCAGGCCGTAGACCGTAATAAACTATTATCTAGTTGGAAACACAGACTACATTACACCTATAGTATAAATAAATGCTTCTCTTCATGTAGGGTTTGATAGAACCTAAGTCCTAGGCTTATTCGTTCGGTAAGTAGATATAAAGCTAAGTAATGCAATTAGGATTTGCGGGCGTCTACATTAATATAGCGTCAAATCTTGCACTGTTAACTTACGCTTAATTAGGTTTTCCGGCGGGTGTCACGTGTCGTGTGTGAGGTCAGTGTCAAGGAAAGATGGGCCTGCGATCTGATCTACTCATGTAGATCATGGGCGGCTTGACATTTAGTCGCGGCTATAGTGGGTCAGAAATGTAGGACAGCTATGACGGGTGTCGTATAGTATTATGAAGGAAGAAGCAGCTGGGGAGGAGCGTTGCGTCCGCGGTCCTGAGTTCATGCATGATTGAGGGAGCGCAGAGCCGCGGCGCGCTGCCTCGCTTGGGGAGCACAACGAGCCGACCCCGTCACCCGACACCGCCGCGCCGCGTGCCAGCCCTACTTAACACTTAATCCAGGCGCACCTATATGTATTACGTACAAATCCTCAATCGTTTATTTATGTCGTTAATACTGATACTTTTTTATTATTTTTTTATCCGATTCTTCAGAAAATCGTAGACTAATAATAATTACTAGCGGCTGTTAGTTAAGCATATACCCATATTATTATGTGTTTATGAGGATAACGAGCTGCTGGCTTTGCCAATGGTCGAGCACCTCGATTGTATCGCGAGCTATTTCGTTACTTTGATGAGGTACTTGAAGTACCTCATCAACGGGCTCCAAGTTCCAAAGATTCAACCCCACATAGCTCAAACAAGTAACCACCAAGTAGTCCCTATGAGATTCTCAGCACCCTCATCATATTTATTAACATATAGACTCATCTTCCCAGGGAATAAAGCAATATGGTAAAATCTTGCAATCGTCGCATGTCAGGCCATTTTAGGATCTAACACAGCATCTGATGTGGTACATCGGTACAGTGAAAAGAGTTCGAGGACAACTCGTTGCAGATGCACCTACACGACCCTTATTTAAGTAAATGCACACACACAGCAGTACACACATCCAGCGTAACATGAACATTGGTGACAGCCGCGGCAGGTGGCTGGCGGCATGTGAGGCGGCGACGCGGGCTGCGCGGGCGGCGCGGGCGGCGCGAGCGGCGCGGGCATGCCGGGCGGCCGCCGGGGGCTCGTGGCCCCGCAGAACACCTTCCTCGAGAACATTATCCGGCGCTCGTCCTCGCAGCGTGAGTGCCGCTCCCTCACCCTCACCCCTCACTCCTCACACACACAGACAGTAACGCCTCACTTCTCTGCAGCAGACAGCAGCTTCCTGCTGGCAAATGCGCAGATCGTGGACTACCCCATCGTGTACTGCAACGAGACCTTCTGCAAAATGAGCGGTTATAACCGGGCCGAGGTCATGCAGAAGTCATGCAGGTAATGCTAAGTAACATGTATTTACATACCACTAACTTGCGATTAATTAAAATGTGAGTTTGCTTGATAGTCATCGCAACTGACACTCGGTAGTAATCCAAACAATAAAATCTAAACGCTTTGCAATCCGCTGCTAAGTACATAATAATTTCGGTTGGAGTTAGTGCACGGCCTCGCTGTGTACTTCTAGTTGCGTGTGCCTAAAATTGTGAGTGTGCAGGTGCACGTGGATGTACGGCGAGCTGACGGAGAAGGACGCAGTGGAGCGAGTCGACCGGTCGCTCGACCACCACCTCGCCGACCAGTTCGAGATCCTGCTCTACAAGAAGAATCGTACTTATGAAACTCCTTTATCGTTTTATACGCAAACTAAAACTTTATATCGCCACAGTTCACACTATTGTGTGGAGATACAGACATCCTGGATTTAAAAGCGGTCGATTTTTTTAAAGCGGATAACACTGCGTGGCCCTGCTAATTGCATTTAATTCATACAAGTTCATTACCAAATACAATATGTAACCCGTTCGCTACGTTGAGTCTACGAAAAATGCGCAGGTTACGAGGCTACGATTTATATGTAGCACATAGATACTTCGTCACATAATCGTAGAGTGAATTAGGGCACTACGCTATCTTAGTCGATCCTACTACACTACACTTTAGTAGTTGTTAATAACGGTAACTAACGTTTGAATTAAAAAAATCCTATGATCAAATTGTTTGTATAAGCTGTTTAAGGGATAAGTGATGGTTTATGACTGTCGAGGTGTCCGGCAGGCACGCCGCTGTGGCTGCTGGTGCACGTGGCGCCGATCCGCAACGAGCGCGAGCTGGTGGTGCTGTTCCTGCTCACGTTCCGCGACATCACAGCTCTCAAGCAGCCGATCGACGCCGACGACCCCAAGGGAGGCCAGTATGATTGTTCTCTCTAGCAGCTGACACACCTTTATCTGAAAGCTATGATCTAATTGTGACCCTTGTTTTAATTGGCTTGCATGAACCTTAGACGCCAGTATCAGATGCATCAAAATGATGATATATATTTTTGAAAAAAAAAAAAAGCGACAGCGTGCTATGTTGTGGAGTTTGTTGCGCCGTTTCTCCTTCACTGCTAGAGCACTTAGGAAGCGGTGAAGGGTGGGCGATACGGGGAGCTGTCTGTGTATCTTTGACATTCAATAATTGCTACTTTGTAGCCTATGTTGAATAAATGGATTTTGATTTTGATTTTCTCCAGTTTTAGCAAAACTCATCTTATTATCCTATCTTATCTATAAATTGAAGTCAGGTTGGGAACTTTGATGTCAAATGACTAATTTATGTAGCAACGCAGATGAAATGGATGTAAGTTAGGACTAGCAGATAATAGTATGACTTGGTGTGTGTTGTGGCTGCAGGGCTGTCGAAGTTCGCGAAGCTGGCGCGCTCGGTGACGCGCTCGCGCTCGGTGCTGGTGTCGGCGCTGCCGGCGCTGAAGGAGCCGCAGCGTGCGAGCCACCTGGCGCATGTCAGTACCAACGCACACCATGTAAACACGCACTCTCTTACACTACGCTAGCGACTACTACGCGCGCGGATCACACACTATACCTATTACATCACGTAGGTACAATCACGGACTCTTGGTTTGCCGCGCTCGAACTATGCATTATAGTGAGTGATCAGTGTCAACAAGATGATAGCCCACGCTCACCTGCAGTTAGCCCGGTGCTTACCAGCCGAGCGAACTCTCAGATATGCCCTCCAAATAAAGCGAAAAGAATACACTTTATTTTCTTAATTGCCTTGTATCACCCGGGAAATCTAACTTTCCTTTGCGTGTGCTATCAAGCTCGATTCAAATTCTGGAGGGGAATAATAGCACGCTTTATTGATTCACACGAGCACTGTATGGCATTGTTGGCACTGTTTGGTCGGGGAGAGCGTAAGTGGTGGCAGTAAGCGGTGTGGGTGTTCCAGGTGATGTCTTTGTCGGGCGACGTGCTGCCGCAGTACCGGCAGGAGGCGCCCAAGACGCCGCCGCACATCCTGCTGCACTACTGCGCCTTCAAGGCCATCTGGGATTGGATCATCCTCTGTCTTACGTTTTACACCGCCATCATGGTTCCCTACAACGTGGCCTTCAAGAACAAGACCAGCGAGGACGTGTCGTTGCTGGTCATTGACTCCATCGTGGACGTCGTGTTCTTCATCGACATCGTGCTCAACTTTCACACCACATTCGTGGGCCCCGGCGGTGAGGTGGTCAGCGACCCCAAGGTCATTCGCAAGAACTACTTCAAGTCCTGGTTTCTCATCGATCTACTGTCCTGTTTGCCATACGACGTGTTCAACGCGTTCGACCACGACGAGGACGTGAGTACAGTGCACTTCCAGGCCTCACCCAGCTCCCCAGTAGTAAGAGAGTGTGTCTGTGCGCAGGGCATCGGCAGCCTGTTCAGCGCGCTGAAGGTGGTGCGGCTGCTGAGGCTAGGCCGCGTGGTACGCAAGCTGGACCGGTACCTGGAGTACGGCGCTGCCATGCTCATCCTGCTGCTGTGCTTCTACATGCTAGTCGCGCACTGGCTGGCCTGCGTGTGGTACAGCATCGGCCGGTCCGACGCCGACTCGGGTCTGCAGTACTCCTGGCTGTGGAAGCTGGCCAATGTGACGCAGAGCCCGTATTCGTACGTGTGGTCTAACGAGTCGGACGGGCCCGAACTCGTGAACGGGCCGTCGCGCAAGACCATGTACGTGACCGCGCTGTACTTCACCATGACCTGCATGACCTCCGTGGGCTTCGGCAACGTCGCCGCCGAGACCGATAACGAGAAGATCTTCACCATCTGCATGATGATCGTGGCAGGTGCCGGAATTCTTCTGTTATTAGCCGGAGCACGGCACGAGGGGCGCGACCCCCGCGCAGTCAGCTGCGGCGCGGGCCGCGCCCCCCGCCCCCCTACCCGCCCTCACCCCACTACTACCTGTACCACGAGCTCACGTTTGACTGACATGACGTAATGTACTTTCAACCGCACGTGTACCTATATTGCTTTTTTCACAATTTCTAAGTCACTAACCTTGGGGCGTGCGGTGGACAGTACTGGCGCACATTCGCTAAGTTTCCGATCATTGTGACCGCTCAAATCAGTTCAGATGCCAGCTCACCTACTCTCTCCAAGCTACCCGACCTAGCCCCTCTACCCTTCCCCCTCTCCCCGCTCCTCGCCTCCCCGTGCAGGCCCACGAAGCGTCGCGGCGCGTCACGTGTGTGGTCACGAGAGTCGTGTGTGTGCTCTTCACGGGTGTTCACTTTGGTCCTGTAGTCAATAGCCTCACCGACACAACCATCTCTTAATGACTTGTAATTATGAACCACAACATCTAAAATGAGACAAAACGGAAGAAACAAAAACTTACAAAACAGTAACTAGTTCCCCCACAGGAAGTGTTTCGGTAACGCGAGGGTCTAATAATGTTACTTGTTGTTAAAAAATGTAGGTAGACCTACATAGACAGGGAATAAAACTAATCATGTTTTTTGGAAATGCATTTAAAGAACTAATAACTTTTATTGTAAAATAACAATTGATTGATGAAACAAAAGGAATCGTATCGTATAGCACTTTAACTGGGTAGATAGACTTCGGAGGAGTTCGGTGGGAAAGTCGCTATGTTTAAATTCAAATTTAGTTTACGATACCAACGTGGTCGGTGGTGGTTTGGCTTTTGTAGTTCAAGGTTCAAAATCCAGGCACTTGCTTTTATAGTTTGGCAAGTGCCATGATTACCGAATATCTAAGTAAGCGTGTAAAGATAGAGACAATGATCTGACGCCATGCGTGGTTGCTTCCACACTGTTCGGCAGTCAGCAGCGCGCGGCTTTCCTGTCTATCCGCGGCTCTCGCCGACACTATAATGCTATTTTTTTTATTATTCTTCTTATTTTACTGGGTATTTATAGGGTTTCGTACGTGTGAATACAAAAACGGAACCCTTATAGGATCACTCGTGTGTCTGTCCGTCCGTCGCTTACAGTCAATTATCTCCGAATCTATTAGACCGATTAAGTTGAAATTTGGTACACATATCAATTCCTGCAACCCAAACACAGAGGTGTGACGTGAGCAGATGTAATCTGTATATGGGGGGTCACTTTTGGGGGGGAAGGGGAAAATTAAAAAAAAAATCTGAAAACTGCATCGTGTGGCATATCAAATGAAAGGTCTTGTTGAGAAGATCTTAAATGTATTTTTTTGTAATTTTAAAATAAATATTTTCCAAGTTATTCAAGAAAATAGACGAAAATTGACCATTCCCCGCCCCCCTTATCTCCGAAATTATTGAACCTAAAATTTTGAAAAAAGTACAGTAATTAGTTTTCTCCTTATAGATTATAGGAAAACCTATAAGAAGTCCATGATATTAAAATAACATGGTAAATCACTCAATATTGTGCGAACCAACTTACATTTGCAGGTGGAATGTGTGGGAGAACATATTTTTTAACTCCAAAAACATGATAGGTAACATCGTACGGAACCCTCTTCACGCGAGTTCAACTCGCACTTGTCCCCTTTTTTTTGTAAACATTAAAATAATCTGATTTATTTAACATTGGGCTCATTCACAGACTGGTACCCATATTATTTATTGCGTATGATAATGAAGTAATGAGTTTCGCTTGGGATTGAGTTAACGAGAAGATCCATAATGCTACGCTATTAGGTAATGAATGCAAAATTATAATGTATTATTAATGAATCGTTTACTAAAAAGTAACTTAGGATCAGGGCTAAATGTTTCAAGTAATAAACATCCTTGAGCTAGCTCGTTTAATTTTATATACATAACTTATGATCTTACTCCCTATTTATACGTAATACACATGTTGGATAATAAAGTCACGTACATAGTGTATACGTGAGCGGCGAGCGCTCCGACGCTCACCGCGAAGCGTTCCGATGTTGCCAGCTCTGCTGTACGCCACCATATTCGGCCACGTGACCACCATCATTCAGCAAATGACATCAGCGACGGCCAAGTACCACGACATGCTGAACAACGTGCGCGAGTTCATGAAGCTGCACGAGGTGCCCAAGGCGCTGAGCGAGCGCGTCATGGACTACGTGGTATCTACCTGGGCCATGACCAAAGGCCTGGACACCGACAAGGTACTGGCAGGCACCTATAGCTCCCCTAGGCTGGCCTCCGAGCGCGGCACGCTCATGTCGCCCCATCTCATCCAGGTGCTGAACTACTGCCCCAAAGACATGAAGGCAGACATCTGCGTGCACCTCAACCGTAAGGTGTTTAACGAGCACCCCGCCTTCCGCCTGGCCTCGGACGGCTGTCTGCGCGCGTTGGCCATGCACTTCCAGATGTCGCACTCCGCGCCCGGCGACCTGCTGTACCACACGGGCGAGTCCATCGACTCGCTCTGTTTCATCGTCACGGGCAGCCTCGAGGTTATACAAGACGATGAGGTCGTCGCCATTCTAGGTGAGTCCCCCCACCGCCACCGCGCGGCCCCGCGTACCTGTTCGTAACGAGGGTGGCCTCTCTAACGAACGACTTGTTACGTTGCAGGCAAAGGCGATGTTTTCGGAGATTCCTTCTGGAAAGACAGCGCCGTCGGCCAATCAGCAGCAAACGTGAGAGCTCTCACATATTGTGACTTACATACGATCAAGCGCGACCGCCTGCTTGAGGTACTGGACTTTTACCAGGCGTTCGCAAACAGTTTTGCGCGTAACTTGACACTCACGTATAACCTGCGCCACCGACTCATCTTTCGAAAAGTAGCCGACGTACGACGCGAACGTGAACTAATGGAACGACGTAAACGAGAGCCGCAACTAGAACAGGCACAAGATCATCTCGTGAGGAAGATATTTTCGCGCTTCCGAAGGGAGCGCAGCGTAGCCGCGGCTCCCGGGCCAGCGCCAGCGCGCCCCTCGCCCGCGCCCGCCGCCGGCACGGCCGCGGCCCCCGCCGACCCCGAGCGCGGGGCCACGCCGCCGACTGCGGCCCCGGCCCCGGCGCCCGCCGCGCGAGGCAAGTGGGGCCGCTTGCTGGCCACGGCCTCGCTGGACGCGGGTGCGGCCGAGCCGGCACGCGGAGCCTTTACACGCAGCCTGAGCGCTCGTGACAGGCCCGTGGCGGCTCCCGCCGAGCCCGCGCCAGCTCCGGCCCCCAACCCTGCTCCGCTGCCTACTCCTGCTGCTCCGGCAACGCTCTCTTTAAAGGTGAGTGGCATTCATTTATTTATTTATAGTACTGTGGAAGACTTACAGTTTAAAAGATGAAACTTACCTAATAAATAAACAACCATACTTGACAAAAAGCCAATTACAAGGCTTCACGTGTAGAATTATTCTAAATTTTGAGATGAGAGCACAAAAACAGTTACATAAAAACTATTTGACTTGATAAAAGGGCAGTATTAGAATAGAAAACGATGGACGTGTGGCTCAAGCGCAACAATGATTTCGCAGGCCACGTTTGCGAAGGCGAGGTCTGCGAGCGCGCTGAGCGTAACCGGCGCGAGCGCTCGGCAGGACACCATCGAAGAGGAGCTGGACGAGCGGCGGCCGAGCGTGTCCGCGCTCGCCACGCACGCCGCGCTCCCCTCGCACGCCTCGCACGCCGCGCACGCCGCGCACGCCTCGCACGACGCGGCGCTTGCCGAGCTGCGCCGCGACGTCCGCAATGAAGTCCAGAGGTTACAGCAAAAGGTGCGAATTGCTTCTTAGAGAGTTTTAGCTTTCCGCGACTATGTATTTGCAAATTATTAATATAACAACTTTGTTTCGTCATCAAAAAAGACTTCATTTGTTCTGTTCTTTGTTCTTGATTTGCCTTCATTGATAACAGATTTAGGTACTTCAGTAATAAGTACGAGCAAGATCGTTATCTATCCTACCAACACTTTATCTTGTTCGTATTCAATAATGTGAACGCGTATAACTTATCATGGGTGCAGTTGGGGCGCGTTGAGGAGTTGTTGACGATGCTGGCAACGCGGCTGGGCGCGGAGCCGGGAGACAGCGGCGCGGCGCCGGACGCGGACCCAGCGCGGCCGTCGGACGCCGCGCGGCCGCCGGACGCCTGCGCTGCTAGCGCGGCCAGGAAGCGACGTTCAAAGGCGGGATAGTAACGAGCCCGGCTGTACTCGATAGCTATAGACAACAGCTTGTCCAAACTAATCGAGCACAGCCTGCCTATCCAGTCGACTTTGGAAATTCTAATTTTGCGTTTGCGATGATGCTCATATGAGTACCATGGCCTTATATAATAGTTGTACTTGTTCGTCGCAGGCGCGGAGCAAGGGCGCAGCTCCCACGCCGCCGACGCCGCCGGGCGAGGCGCCCACGCCAGGCAGTCCGGGCGCGGCGCCGGCGGGGGGCGCGGGGGGCGCGGCCGGGGGCGCGGGGGGCGCGGCGCAGCGCCGCCGGGACTTCGTGTAGCGCGCGGCGGCGCCCGGCGCGGCCGAGTAGCGCCGCCGCCGCGCGCCGCCTGTACATACGACGTAGACACGTAGCATCGCACCACACGAGTACACTCGCCGCGCTACGCTTCGCCCTGAGCCCGCGGCACGGCTCGCACCCGCCTCTTACATTCACGAGGCTCACTTGTTTCACACTCTTTATTGCTATTTTCAAAAAGGATGGACATAAAGGAGGTTTTTCACGTTTTCCAAACCTAGAAACATATAGTAGGTAAATCTTTAGCATTTGATACCCAGGTTCAGCACACTGACCGCAATCACATAGCAAAATTTTACTTTCGAGACTTTTTCTTTCTTATTCCTTCTCGATCTTGGCTGATCTCTGGTGGACGCGGTCTAGCGCTACGAATGCATATAACGCCTACGGCCGGGTGCGAGTCTGGCGAGAGGCGGATCTCAGTGGCCCCGTGGGCTAAACTAACGAATTTGTTAAGAATTGCGTATATAGGTATAAGTGATAACTATGTCTAAAAAATTCGCATTTAATAAGCAATATTTTCCACTTTGATTTCATAAACAGATAATAGAACTTGAACGACCAACTACCTATTTTTATATGATTGCTATACCTTCTCTACACGAGCAAAATAGCACTACTGCAATAATGCTACTTTCGGTTTAATTAATACGTAGTAGATATAAATATAATCGTTTGTCATTGTACAGTTGTACACTCACATTATTTGATACGTAATATTATTCGGATAGTAAGAGAACTGAGTTGGGCGACAAGTGTAACGCACTCAACACGACGTGAGGTTGTTGCATAACAGAGTTCCTCTTCATGATTTGTATTGCAACAAGCTACTGGTACTTTTGTAAGCTCCAAGTTGTGATGTATTTAGCTGTAAGTCGGGGTGACGAGAGCGGCGCGCCACACACCGTAGTCTCAGCTGTCGGGCTAGTTATAGTGGGGAGAGTCGGTAGTCGGTGTACTAACGCAAAAATGTCTAATACCGAGTTATGGATAACACCGATTAAAATACCGAATTTATGGATAGTCAACAGCACGCGACAGTCCATCCATATTTTAGCGAACTGACTAAGAATGTAGTGGTTTTTATTTGCTCGTAAGTTCATAATATTGTTATAATTTGGCAATTGGATAGAAAATATGGCAAATTCACGTAGCATTCCGAAAAGAGTGTTTTATTAATATTTTGCTTTTCTAAATACTATACATATAGTACAGGATTATTTCGATTAGGATATTTTCGCTGCAACTCAATTGTTCCCAGGATTGGGATCCGAAAAGGAGGCCCTTTGCCTTCAATTTTTTAATTTTCATAGGAATAGCGCCTATGGCAGCCATCGTATGCTATCAAACCCTCCCCGGGCAGCAGACCGAAGCGTGTGATGGGCAGGCATGGAACAGTATGGGGTATCGGGTGTCGCGCCGCTTTCATCTCTGCACAAGCACTTATTGTCATCGCGATGTGCTCGCGCATACATATCTAAACGACGATGGCGCACGAGTAATGACGTTGATATTGTAAGTCAGCAGTAGGACGTGCACTGACTCGACCGTCCGAAGCGCCTGTTCTATAGTTATTCGTTGTTAACGTTTTTAAAGTTTATTCGAAGATATCGATATGTACCTAAGCGCAGCGACGGGAGCGCCTCGAGCCACGCGACGCGGACGCCGCCCGGGCAGCAAGGCAGAGGAACACAAATGAAACACAGGAATTAGTTTAATCCTAAGTTTAATAATATATACAAAAGGAAATACATGACCATCGCTAGCCGGCGGCGGCGCGGCGGCGGCTGGCTCGCGCCGCGCCCGCGCGTCTAAGTATTAGTGCCTTGTGAGCACGACATCCGGGCTCTCCTCCCGCGGACGAGGACTCTTGCTCTTTTGTCTGTCTAGCGTATAATTTGTAAAGAAAGTACACACTTTCTAAATATTCAGGCTATTTGTATTGTTTTAACCAAATACAATATTAATACTGTAATAAAATGATTTTTATTTACGCCTCCGAAGGAGTCCCCGGTTGTGTCCCGCGGACTGCTCACGGACCTCGGTTCACTCAAACTTATGTTACATAGAAAAAACGGACAACAACGTATACTTCGTCGATTGTACGAAATGCAAATCATAAGGCAGCAGTGGCAAAAGTAAACTCACGGCAACGGTGTAAAGGCAATCGAACATGATTAATAATATATGAGAGCATGTATGTGACCTTTAATAACGCACTCATGGTTATCGCAGAAATAGTGAGGCATTCCATTGTTTCAAAAGCAAGTCGACAGGCTAGGCACTTTGACCTCCGCATTATATGTTTATCGCTCCTAAGCAGTAAGAAGTACGTGTGATTTGATTGTACGGCATGGCAATGTGTGGAAGTGAGGTCACATGAACAGTATCGTGCGTGAGACCGTCGCCCTAGCGGGCGTCGAGCGGGCGCGCGGACCTCGGCTCAGCATGTGCGGGGTGTCGGCCGCTCGCGCTCCTGCCTCGCCGCGCCCTCCGCTACTGGCGCTTGTCGGTCAGCGCAGAGTGGTGCGACAGCGCGGAATGCGCCGACGAACAGATGTCCTGCAAGTAACATAGCATTTCACTCGCAACGATAACATATTATGTGACGAATATGACATAGTCACGTCAAGATGAAAAAGTTGAATAGCTGACCTGGTAGGAGAACTGCGGGAACTGCTCCTCTTGTATGCGCGCCAGGCCGGCGTCGGACTCGGGCGGCGTGAGCTCGACGGACTCGCCGGTGAACTCCGAGTCGAAGTAGCGCGTGTCCGTCTCGGACTCGACCTGCGGCTTGAAGGGCGGCGGGATCTTCTTGGCCACCAACTCGGCCCAGTTGACGGACGCAAAGAAGGGGTGCGTCATGATCTCGTGAGCGTCGTCGGGCCCCGCGCCCAGGCGGCTGGCCGGCTCCTTGGTGAGCAGCCCCGCCAGCAGCGCGCGACACGCGCCCGACAGCGCGCGCGGGAACCGCACCTGCACGCACACACGCATGTACCGGCTGTACCTCGGACTCTCCCGCCCCGCACACACGCAGACAGACTCACCTCCTCGCTGAGGATGAGCGAGAACAGCACCTCGTGGTCGCGGTTGTAGAAGGGCAGGCGGCCGCACGCCATCTCGTACATCACCACGCCGGTGCCCCACCTGCACATTACACGCGTTACAACTACCGACACATTCAAAACAAAAATCGATCGGTACGTATTAAGAAATAATTTATTTAAATCAGCACGACACTTACTGCTGTCCGAACTCATATTATAAAACACAAATTTAAGGTAGAACCCTATATTAGCGGCAGTATATAGTTACCAGTCGACGGCAGGGCCGTAGTCAGTGTCCTCGAGCACTTCGGGAGCCAAGTACTCGGGCGTGCCGCAGAAGGTCTTGGTGGTACGCCCGTACGTGATGTTGACCTGCACACACACACGCACACGCGGTTACTTCCTCAGTCAGGCTCGCGCGCCCCACGGGCCCGGGTGGGGACTACTGGGGAGGGTACCTTGCACAGGCCGAAGTCGGCGATCTTGATGTGTCCGTCTTTGTCGAGTAGCAAGTTCTCGAGCTTGAGGTCGCGGTAGATGATGCCCTCCGCGTGCAGGTAGCCGAGCGCGGACACGATCTCCGCGCCATAGAAGCGCGTGCGCTCCTCGGAGAAAGAGCGCTCGCGCGAGAGGTGGAAGAACAGCTCGCCGCCATTGGCGTACTCCATCACGAAGCAAACGCGGTCCGCCGTCTGGAACGAGTAGCGCAGGGCCTGCGCCACAAGCACATTCAATGAGTGAGAGAGGCGGGCGGCGGTCGGCGGCACTGCAGTGGGGCTACGTACCGTGAGGAAGGGGTGCTTGGTCTTCTTGAGCACGCGGTTCTCGGTAATAGTGTGCGCTACCTCATCTTTCTGTATGATAAGGTTCTTCTTGAGAATTTTCATGGCGTACAGCTTGCCCGTACCCTTCTCGCGGCTCAGGACCACTTTGCCAAATGTACCCTTGCCTAGCACCTTCACGAACTCGAACTTTTCCAGAGTCTGTAAAAGTATTGTACAAAATACCAGTCCTAACGTTCGTCGCCACTAGGATGACCTCATGAGCCGTGACAGGCAGATTTTTTATCACAGATGCGCTCCCGCTATCTGTCTCTATATATTTTCAAATATTACAAACAACGCAAAAGATGCGTTCTTTTAAAAAAATAGTCTGATTTAAGAGGAAGGTATAGTATATAATAGATGAATAACAAAGGTAGTAGGTTTCTAATGTAATGACTATTTTTGTAAGCTTTCTTTGCAAACGCTGATTGAACTCTACGAGATATTGTACGCTTTTAGCAGTTTGAGCGGGAGGAGGTAACAAACGTCCACACTCACAAACTTACTGTACTGTAATAAGTGTGACGTTTATTAAATTGTTCACAGGACATCTACCAAAAGGTGATCCCCACAAAAAGTAATGAACTGAAATTTTGGCCATTTAACCTGAGATATTGTTTTGTACAAGTGTGTATTCTGAGTGGGCCGTGATAGAAAACTATGGGTTTACGAATGACTTCAGGGTACCTTGTATTTCGCCTCTTTTCAATCGACTACCCTACTGAGAGTATCTGAGACAACGAAGCTGAAATTTTAAAAGTTAATTACTGGGAAGCATGGGACACCGGTATATTGATAATAGCTACACCCTCTATTAGTTCGGGCGGTACTCACGATGCGGCGCGGGTCGCGGAAGCTGGTGCCGAGCTGCGCCATGTCGCGGTCGTCGCTCTCGGGCAGCGCGCCGCCGCCCGCGCTCGGCCCGCCCGCGCTCAGCTGCGAAGACACGTACCGGATCGCAGCCACCCACTCCTCGCTGCGCATACACATTACAACACTCGTCAGACTACATCAATACCTTATGATGTTGTTTAACATATTGTGCTGACCAGCAACACGTTTTTATAAAATCTTTATATACTCATGGCTAAGCTGACTAAGTTTGGCTAGTTATATCCAAAAATATTCTGATGTCTCGATAGGTTAACTAAACTCATGTAGGTTGTATACTTTAGTTTAGATCTATGAACCCTGAAAACATTGAGTTTCTATTTCTGGGTAGTTATTTAAGTACAGTCAAATTGTGTTGTTATCAAAACATTGTCACTATCTACTGATGTGCATTCAATTACTGATGTTACCATTTCGATGCAGGTATGTGAATGACATTAGATAAATAATTATTTATCACTCAATAAAATTACAGTAAGTAACTATATGTGTTAGCTCTTCTTCACACAATCTCCTCCACACTGTTACATCATAAGTTCCTCAACTTTAAAACATGTTATCTTTATCCAATTTCAATTGTCTAAATAAACACAAAAATATTTTATTTTAACATTATGAGGTGGGGTAAGAGTTGATGGCGCAATAGAAAGAGTTGGCTGTAATATTCAAAAACTAGACCCTTGTGGTTACTTCATGGATTTGACACTACTTTAGAATTTACTATCTTATGACAAAAACCACCACACGCTCTTGCATTCATTAGGTATATATGTTTTTATGACCAAACCAAATATTTGGTGAATCAGTAATACCATAAGTACCATAATTTGTTCATTTTGTTTAAAAACTAGGCAGGTACCTATAACACTAGGAAGCTATTATATTGAAGATAATTAGAATTTTATAGAAGGACACTATGATAATGCTCATGTGAATTTCAATTATCTATTTCTATAAAGTGTGAGTTTAGTGAAATCTCAGCAATAACACATGTTGGCTTGCTCTTTTCGTAACAAGTACATATGTTTTTTCATTCCAAGTCATATTAGCACATGATATGTTTTGTAATGTTTAAAGCTTGATGATGTTGTTGTAGAAAACGCTCCTAAGGATTTACCTTAATGATGTGGTCTGCTATGACAGCTAACAAATATAGTAATACATAGATAATAATGTAGAAATTAGTATCTCACATGTTAAAAATATTTTAGGATATAGTAATCATAATTCTATACTTATATATTGTACAGCTTTTCCTCTCTGCAGGAAAATAGAATGTTTTTTTTTGCTAATATCCTCAAAATAGATTTGTTATGACACCAATATTCTGATTGTTTCCTCCCTACACCAAAATGTAGGGGTCACATCAAGACAGAGAATAGTTATTAAAACTCATGGCAGTCTTGATAGCAACGGGCGAAGCACACAGCATGGGTAAAACAGCCTAGTAGTAGTCACAACTATTAATGTAAGCTGGCATGCTATAGGACCGTGGATGGGTAAGTGGGAATGGTGCAAGGCCTACAAATGTTCATCAGAGACATTGCTAATACATTCCTACAGGAAAATATGAAAATAACAAAAACATCCTCCTTCAAAACAAAAATTTCCTCATATGATGTAGGCAACCAAATGTGATATGCACAAACTGTAAACAACTAGCATTCAACCATCCTAATAAAATTCCTGGCAGACCAGCCAAACTAGACTGCAGGAGTAAAGATATTGCTAGATGTGTGATAATATGACTGGAAGAGCAGCATTCACTAACCGTTCTTTTTCATTATCCACTGAGAAGTTGCGCTCGATGACAGTAGTCCACTGCAGGCCGCGGATGGTGAACGTATAGGGCCGCGGCTTGTCCACTGCCATGATCTGGCAGTCGCGCACCGTGAACTTGTTGAGAGGGTCGCGGTAGTTGTTCCGCTCCGGCTGCGTCTTGAAACCTACCAGGTCTCCATTGTCGAACAAGATGAAGTAGCGGTCGCGCCAGTTGCGGATGTGCTCGCCGCGCTTCTGCAGCCAGCCTTCCTTAACGATGTTTCCAGGTGCCGCCTCCGCCATGGTCTCGCGGCCGCGGCCTCACTACTCGCTGTTTGATAACAAACTACGGCTACCGCTAGCTCGTGTTCGACGCACCACGTTTTGCACTCCTCGTTCGCCGCGCGTGTTTCACCTGGATTGAACAACAACGGGCGCACTGCCACCAAACATTTTCTCGTTTGATATTACTATAATGAATAGATTTCAACGTTTTTCTTCTCAAAAAACATGAACGTAAGCGATGTTACTACGTAGGTACGTAGCCTCGCGGTTTCACGATAACAATTTACGACGACACTGTCTGGTTTAATATGACAGAAATGGTTTACTGGGATAAACATATGAAGGAAAGAGAGATCCGACTACCTCGACATTGTTACATTTAACTATAATATTTAGTCGAGTAATAACCTATTTTGACAAATTAGTTCTATATGTCTGCCACTAGGAGAACAAAAAGCGCTGTCAGCAGTTTTAATACGTTTTGCAACTTCCACTTATTAAAATTTGCCAAATTCAAGAGAATTTTTAAATAATTGATTTGAAAAATCACGGAAATGAAAAAAACAGTTGAAAAGGATTATATTAAATTTATAATAACGCAATCGCTTCTTATCATTATTATACAAAATTTTCACCAAATATTTATTAATATTTCTTTTTATTTGAAAGAAAATTGTATAATTACAAATTTTAATAAAGCAAATCAGATCTAACTAAAAAGAGAATAAAAAATAGATGGCGTACAATCAAAATCAGGTTACATAAATTAATTCGAATGGCAACATCAACAAAATGACTTCATGTATTATATGGGCAATTTGATTTACAGGAAAAAAACAATGACTTTCTGCACCCTCTTCTAAACTTAGTTGGGGTGACTTTTTATCTTACCGGATTCAGCTAACTACTGATTTAACATGAATTTACTGATTTTACAAATGCCACAATTAGAATAATTACATATTCTAATTACAAATATATAAAATAATCTATACATATAATAAAATTGTAGAAAAGCGAAAACTGTACATTGAACATTTAAAAAAAAAGAATAATTGCAGGGTGGTCTACTAACGATTCCGATGCCGAAAATATGATTTTTAGAATTTTTGTCTGTTTGTCTGTATGTATGTCCGGAAAGATCTCGGAAAGTACTATATAGATTTGATTCAAATTTTCAGAGAATATCAACAAGAGGTCCGATCAACATACTTTTTACTTATTACCTCGCTTTTCGTTACAGGGGGTGAGCAGGAGCCTTTTATATCTATAAGCAAATATCCAATTATCTCATAAACTACTTAATATATTTCGTTCAAATTTTGCATGAACCTTATCGTACACATGATACAACAAATATACAAAAACCATAACGCTACCATGCAAGGGGCATGAGCAGTAAAGTTTTAAATTTTTGGACTCACCCGTAACATCGTGTAATTCAATCATGAGGTGTATTTTCACCCCATTGAGTAGTAGGCAGCACGGTCATCAGTTTACACAAAAAAACATCACGCTATTTATCTTAAGACTTTTGGCAGAGCAATAATAGGATTTTTGAAAATAAATAATTTTCTCAAAATTAGTCATTTTATTCTCTTTCAAGTCTGATATAGGCCTACCGCGACTCTTTCACAAGTAAAATAAAAGAAACATAAACTAATACGTTTTTTTTATGCAATTGTTACCGTAATCGGTACATTCTTGAAAGAAAGGAACTTAAATTATTTTTATTTTTATTGATGTACTGAAATTACTCAAGTTCAAATGTGGAATGCCGTAATATGATTTTGTATTTATTTACGATAGGAGTATAATATACCTATGTTTTCAGCTCGGTACTGTTGGCGATGCTACTCCAAGATCAAAACATTCGTAGTGACACTCAACCCAAAGTTGCATGTAGTTCACATTGATCTCGTCTATAAATATGCAACAATACATTACTGAACGACACATCATCTGTAACAACTAGCAACAAAAATATAAACTTTCAAACAAAAAAAAAAGCCTTTCAAACAATGAAATAATGTTTTCTTAAATTGGCAACATTACATAGGCCAAAAGTATTTCGGATAAAAAAGCCCAGAAAACTTGCATAAAAACTGCATAATACATAGGTATGCAATGTGAAAGATCTAAAAGACCAAAGCTATCAATGAATAGACATTATGTATCTATTGATTGAATAATGTCTACTGATACCTGGGATTTTTCAATATTTTAACGATTTGATCGGTCTACATCCACCATTATAGAGACCACACACGTGGTCCTTTTCAAAAAAATCCTTTAACAATTTATTGTATTCTCTACTTATTTAAAATTTTCTTCTTTCGTAGCCTGGTAAGTAAAGTAAAACAGGGGAAGGAACGAGACTGAATGAGTTTCTGAGATCCCTAAGCCGACGAGGATTAGGAACATATTTTTGGAAATTTCCCCAATAAGGCTGATAATAGCGAGTAGCACAATGTCTGGAAAATTCATTTTGGCTGTCGGTATCGACAGCGTAACCTCATAACCAACCTCATGTAGTCTTTATTTAAGTTCCATTTATGCAGTAGGGATGACGGTATTTTACTTCAATGATCGTCAGGTAGGTTAACGAATAAAATACGTAATTTTTCTTTGTAAATTGGTACAGTAAATAGAACTCATGCACATGAAGTCACTTTTATGTTCATATTTTTGCTTTGTCGTAACATCACAAATTACACATATCCTATACTTTAGATTTTTGTCATTGTCAATTTTGAAAAAAGGGGTGTCTGATATTTTTTTATTATCACGCCATTTATTTATCAGCAATTTAAAGGCAAATCATGATCAAAACACCAGGGGGGCAAGATAACACGTTTACCAACTTTTTTATTTTGGAAATATTCCAAATGTTTGTGAGGAAGATCAGTTTTAATATTAAGAGGACAATCAAACATAGAGTGTTTCAGGAAACCGTTTATTTGGGCGCAATTTTACAAAATCTTATATCTTATGACACTAAGTAAACTCCACAGTTCCCGAGCCCGACTCTCACTTCACCAGCTCCGTCCACAAAAATAATTTGACATCTTCTTTATATCGTCAGAATACATCGTGTGTGAAAATAACAACTGTCTGGCTATCACTGTTCCTGAGAAACAGCCAGATGACAGACAGACAAACGGACACCGGGGCCTCAGAAATATGGTTCTGGTTTACCTCTTTGGTTACAGTACAATAATAATTTTATGATACCTCATAATCACTGTCATAATCCGTCTAGCAATTTCGGGTGTAGGCCGGCCCAAGAACAGACGTGCTCGAAAATCATAACCCACCCAATTAGAAAATGGAAAACCCTCGAAAGTAAAACATTTTTAGCAGAAGTGCTTAAGTGAGTATAACTCAGTCTTCAGCATTTTTTCCTACTTGCACCCCCCCCCCCATTTTTAAACGGCTCGATTTGTAAAACATGTCTAAACGAAACCTCCCACATAATTCACGTTTAAATTAAAATAGTTCAATTCGTTCGGAAGCTATGATGTCACAGACAGACAGGCAGGCAGATATGTCACAGTTATAAGCCCTCTTTTTGGGATTAAATAAGAAAAAATAATTAAAACAGCTGTGAAATATTTTACACCAGGATAGTGTCGTAAACGATGAAATGTGTTTGATTCAAACATTTGATAGTCTTTGGGCCGCTCAAGTTTCATTATAATTTAGAAATAAAAAAGCAAGCTTAAAATATAAAAAAGTGTTTCATTTTCAATATTGCATTACATTTTTGAGGTGATCGTTATTATTAAACTACATAGTTTTTCACATCTTGAAAATCACGCAGACAAAGTCGCGGGCAACAGCTAGTAAACAAATATTAGATCCTAATCTTTGAGGTAAGGATTACTCAGGATCTCATATTATATAAGGACATGGATACGAGGATACTCTGTTTTGCTTATATTTTACTTGATTTAAAAAGTAATTTACATTATTTTAATAATATGTGTATTGAATCCAACCATTGTGAGAATGATTCTTTATTAAATTAGTCCAGTGGGATCGCACCCGTCGCGTCAGCTCTTGGTTAAAGCCTGGTGGACCGCTGTCAGAATTTTATATTCTGTGTTCCGATTGGGTGTTAAACTATTCTGGCAATCCCAATAAATTTATTCGATAAGAGTTTTATACAATTCGAAAGAATAAACGAAAACGAAGGACTTAATCATTTTTGAGGACGTACGCACGGCGTCCCCACCGGCTTCAAGGTGTCGCTAGCTCTGAGGTCCCGGGACTCCCGGGTTCGCTCCCCGGTCGGGTCAGTAAAAAAATCACATTTGTACATTGTCTCGGGTCTGGGTGTTAGTGGTACTTTCGTTGTATATGAATTCCATAACACAAGTTGCTTTAGCAACTTACTTTGGGTTCAGAACAATGTATACGTCATGTTGTCCGCATTTATTACTTATTTATTAATTCAATAACGAAATTAAAGTGCATTTAGCTACATCAATATGGCTAATATAGATTATGGCTGTTTTTAATCTCCAAATCTTAATACTTAGTTTATTTCAATACCTAATCATAATTTAATTATTATGTTTAAAAGAAAATAAAATCAATAAAATATTGTGTGAAAAAGGTCAAATCAGCGCGGACAGAGTACCTACTGTTAAACGACAACTAATTATGGTCGGGACACCACTGCACTGGCTGTCTCCAAACCCCCTTGAATATTTATATTTAGACGAATACTCCTGGAGCAGCGACTTCTTTTTAACTGGAAAAGAAGAATTCGAACCTGTGACTTAGCATACACAACAATTGTTGTCACGATTCACGAACACTAGACCGACAGGGTAGTTTATACTTTAAATGTGAATGTTTGTAGGTATGTTTGTTCCTCTTTTTGGCTTTTTTGGCGGAATGAATTTTCATGAAATGTGATAATTAGTTAGCTGACTGTGGACTAGTACTTACGTGGCCGGGTCCACATCAATTACGGCCAAGTTTTTCTAGTTTTTTATGCTCTTGGCTCATACGTCTAAGTTGGTTGCTTACGTTGCTGTGCTTTCCGTTTTCCAATTAATTGGAAATTCATTTTATTGACCGTGAGTGTTCCGCCCCGTAATTAACTTCCAATTATTGTGATAGAAAAATGCTTACAATAATACGAATAGTGCCAATTTAATCCATTTGCCATTCATTCATCCGTATTGTAATAAGCAGAATCTGGGCCTTAGCTAAAGAAAATTTACGAGAAATAATTGGCGGAATCCGCAAGGAAAGGCGTATATATTAAATAATTATTTTCTTTACCATAACAGCCCTTTTAGGCACGATTCTCACCTAAGTCGCTACCTATTTATTATAGTACAGTACAGTTTACACTTTCTCGTAATAAAGTTTCATGTTAAGATTTAAAACTGAGATGATTATTTATAGGCGTCTCACATCAGATGAACCAGATCTATACTTAGTTATGTTCCTAATTTCATACAAACTACACAATGTTCTACAACTGTTCAAATAATATGAATATCATGGAATTTTTGTTTGAAGTTGGCGGTCATTCCAATTACTATATTTTTTACGAATAAGTCGAAGGAAAATTGTAATATGAACTATTTTAGTATGGAAGGTGTTGAAGGCAGCTGGTAGATAACGATTACGTAAGAGCTGCGAGATGTTCCGTGACACTTGAACTTTGTGTGGGGCGGCGTGGGCAGTGCGCGCGCCGGCGGCGCGGGGCGCGAGGGCGCGAGGGCGCGAGGGCGCGAGCCGGCCGGTCGATACGGGCGGCGCGCGCCTCGCTCCAGTCGGCTGCCAGCGCCCAGCAGGCGCCCCCGAGCGCAACCAACAGCTCGCCGCCGCGAACC
Source organism: Trichoplusia ni (assembly GCF_003590095.1). NCBI lineage: Eukaryota > Metazoa > Arthropoda > Insecta > Lepidoptera > Noctuidae > Trichoplusia > Trichoplusia ni. The sequence goes on along the minus strand of NC_039484.1, from coordinate 9,802,095 downwards.
GAGCCCACCGCGACTGTCCGTGTGTTGCGATGAAGGTATAGAGGCCCCCCATCCGTAGCGCGATAGTGTAAGCCTTAGCTGTAAGTAGCGGCGAGCAGAGGCCCGGTACGTGTCCTAGCTAGCCGCTCGGTGTCCGCCGCGCCCTCGTCGCGGCCTCGCCCGCTCACCGCTCACCGCTCCGGCTCCTCCTTGAGGAGTTGTTCATTGCCATGAATCCGACTCATCACTCACCTGCACGTTCCTACATGACATACGTGACTGTCTTTACATTATTTTTTCTTTGTCTTTAGTTGTTATTTTTAATTCTACTGCAGGTTTTTTTATAATAGTAACTTTTCGGCTATTAAGTAGTCTTTGTGTTATATTGAGTATGATTCAATTAGTTACTAATGTAATGTAATACTTACTGAGAGTTTGATAACACATTCGATACATGCCACAAAAGGCATTATTCCATTATAGTTTTTCGATCAATAAACATTGCGTTAGCATTATCTGAGCTGTTTTAGTGAAGAGTATTGTGCTAATTTTATTACATAAAAATTATTGAATGAATCGAATGTATAATTGACCGGTATAATTCTGTGATATGAACGTAACAGTATTCGCGAATAACTTGCAGTTGTGGTAGGTTAGGTAAATTTTGGTAGTTTATTGAAAATTATGTAAGGTGTGTGGGAATTAATTGAGTTTACTATTTTGTTTCAGCAACACGAAGCATTATTAGGAAACTCGTATAATGCTAAAACTACCAAAAGGTCTTAAAAAGAAGAAAAAGGGGAAAAAGTCGAAACGTAAAGGAGAGGAGGAGCTTTTCACCGAAGAGGAACTAGAAAAGTACAGAAGAGAACATCAACAACAAAATACAGAAAACGGTGAAGGTTCTGTCAAGGAAAATGAAGAATGGTCTAAATTTAAAGATTTGACAACTGGTGTCGATTCTGTTCTAAAGAAAACTCAAGGAGATCTAGACCGGATCAAATCTACTTCATTTTTCCAACGAATTCCACCAAAACAAGTTGAACCAGAGAAGAAAGAAGCTCCGCAGAGGCCCGTTGTTGAAGTCACAGAGGCTGATTTCCCACAGCTTGTTCAGGCTTCAGCGGCAGAACTTGATGACGCCGATAAGAGTGAGTACGGAGTAACCGACGACGAATCTGAAGAAGACGATCAAGACGATATCTTTGATACCTCTTATGTGGATGCAGTTGAGCGTGGAGAGGTAAAGCTCGCTTATGTTCCTGATTCACCAGAAGAGTTCCAGGATGATGATATATTTGACACTTCGCACGTCGATGCGTTAATCAAAGGACAAGAAGTCAAATCCTCGAAGGGGAAGAACGCATTAGACATAGGAATAGCAGTCAGTGTACTTACTGGAAGAATCGACAATTTGACTGTCACCACTAAACGACCCAAAAGAATAATTCCAGGTGATTTACTGTTAGAAAGTAGCGATAACGTCGATAGATTCGTTGAATCGAGCGTCGTCAGTGAGCCTGTGGAAAAAAGTATATTGGATTTAGATGCGGATATTCCTATAACGACACCCATAGACTTGAGTGTTTCTCTTCATACGTCTTTGATTCAGCAAAGTCAAAAAGGTGATACTACTGACACGTCTTTTTCCAAGGATTGTTTTAACGTTGAGCAGTCTTCAGTGGATGAGGAAATTGATGAATTTACGCTTTTAGCCGCGAAGTCAATCGAAGAGAATACTGAAGTTCAAAAAATAAGAGAGTCTGAAATAAATTTAAAACCTGTGATACAAGAATCGTGGTCTGCTTTTGAGGCTGATAAAAATGAGTCAGTTTTTGCTGAAGGTATTGTCGAAGACCAAATTGATGTCTTGGATCCGTATTTAGACCAAGACGATCCATTTGATACAAGTTTTGCTGATGCTGTGATTCCTGCTGTACAATTTCAATCTAGCAAGGAAGCAATTATTCTTGAAGACGACGACGATTTTGATCCACGAGCTGAAGAAGTCCGTGTAAAGTTAAATAACAGACGAAAATCATCAGTTCGTATTCATTTAACGGATCCTTCTGGTATTCGAGAATCTATAACATCCGATGATTTAATTGATAAAGAAGATAATCAAACTGTGCGTGACTTATTGGGTGGAAGTACCACAGATTTATCCCAGCTAGGTGACTCTCCGTTAGATCCAGTTGATGTTAATAATTGTGAAATAGATCCATTCGACACAACAATTGTTGATAAAATTGTCGCCCCTGGTAAAGTGGAATTAAAACTATTGGAGCAAGAATTAATAAGTGCAAATACTCCTTCAATATATCGGGTACTAAGTGATCCAGATTTTGACCCGAGAGCCGACGAGCCGACGAGAACGGAACGTCGAGCATCGCGTCCTGAAAACCTTGTTGTTAGTAAAAGTGTTGTTTTCAACGTTGATTCATCAGGCTCGGTTGATTTAGACTCAAAAAATAAGTCAGTAAAACCAGTCACACCGTATTATACTCGTGAGCTTTCTATAACTGAAGACGCCAGTGAAGAAGCGGAAACAGAGGACATCGTACCGGATATTTTAACTCGTACTCGATCAGACGAAGACTTGGCAACGAAAGTCAAGTATCAAACTAAAAGACGACATTCAGAATTTGCACAATCAAATTGTAAAGTTATAATAAAACCCAGTGACTTACTTCACAGCGCTGAAGCTGAAATTAAGGTGAAAGTTCTTACTCCGTCAGAGCCCCAACGGTCGACCGTGGTCCCAGATCCATTTGATACATCGTTTGCGAGTAATATCGCACCTAGCAAAACTGAACTAAAACTCCTTGCCAAAGAGTTTTCTTGTGAGGAAGCAGATAATTTCGAGGAAAAGAGTCAAGATCTTTTAGATCCATCTGACGATATATTTCAGGCCAAAGCGTTAACACCAGAACCGTCAAACGCAAACAAGTTACCCGAAACAGATTTTGACCCATTCGATACATCTTTTGCCGGCGATCTCAATCCGGGTAAAACCGAATTAAAGTTGTTAGAATCGGAGTTTTTAGGGTAAGTACTAACAACAAACATGGCTTACAATCCATTCTTAAGTATGAATGAGCCAAGTGCACCGGCAGCCACAGATGTGCACAATCCATTTATGACAACAGATACAGAAACAGATGCGTTTGCCGGTGACAATCCGTTTGCCGCTAGTAATCCCTTCTCAGATTTTGGGGGTGGATACGAACCGCCAGCCGGGGATACTGTACCTATTGATATTTTTGGTGGTGTAGAACCAACAGGGATAGGAGCAAAACAATTTGAAGGATTTACTGAAAACTCCGCCCAATTGGATATTTTTACAAGTGGGCCGGAAGAGCACGATCGATTAGTCAAGCCAACTGAACTTGAATTGGTACCAACAACGGCTGACCAACCATTTTTAAAAGATGAAGAAATTCAGGAAGCTCCATTGCCGGCCCGGCCTCTTCCACCTGAAACTCAGAATTTAATTCTGAGTGTAACTGGTCAAATGGAATTCACAAGTTCTCATCTTCTGGATCGAATACCACCAACAAGGACTCCCAGCCCAGTATCAGTGCGAGATATTCATTCTCCAAGCCCGACTCCAGAACCTGAGCCCGCAGAGGAGCCACAAAGTGAGAATTTCGATATCAATCGCAATAAGCCAGTGCGGCCACCCCCAGCTCGACCACCGCCCGCGGGACGCCCTCCGCCGCCACGTCCACAGCCCCCGCGGCCCCCCACCGCGCCACCTGTTCCACCGGCTCCTGTCGTTCAGCCCATTCCATCGATGCAACCATCACAATATCTTGATGACATTAATCTTTTTGATGCGCCCGTTCCAGCGCCTGTAAAACCCACTAAAGAAGCAATAATGAGCCTGTACTCAGCACCCAAAGAAGAAACAAAACAGATAGATTTCCTAAGTGATGATATTGTAGACGACATACCTTCCGATGCAAGTCATCAGACACCGCAGCCTTTTGGGGAAGAATTAGTAATTACTGCGTCTGTTTCTGGTCAAATGGGATTTGAAACACAGGAAAAAGGCGTAGCAAGCGTATCCAGTAGTGCTGCTTTTCTACCACCTATGGATACAGTGACAGACACTGTGGCACCTATGGATTGCACAGAACCAACATCAGAAGCGGCAGCTTACCCTACATCCAATACTTCGCCATTTGCAGAGAACATGAAAGACGAGTTCTCGTCTCCGCAAGCCTTAAATGGTGACCGAAATCCTTTTGAAAGTATGAGCGAACCGTTAGATACGTCGGAACCGTTTTCAGAACATGATGTATTCGGAGTTAAATCAGAAGATATTGTTATGGCATCTAGTGGTGACGTATTTAATGCACAAGACAACATATTCGAGCCGGTGTCCACGACCGATATGGAGCAACCCCAACCTGATATATTTCCCTCATCCCAAAATTTTAGTGATGCGTCTCAACCCTTTAGCGGAAATGCTGAAGGAGTGTTCGAAACAAGTGGACCTTCACCGTCGACAGACGTAAGCTGGGGTGCGCCTTCGGAAGCAATGATGCAGGATGCTTTCCCTAGAAGCCAAGATGCTTTCGATGCATTTTCAGCAAAGTTCGATGCAACGGCCTCAAATAACTTAAATTCAGGTCAGTTTCACCAGTACAATTTTTTTTTTTTTAAGCTTAATTTCAATACCTTAAATATATTTTTTAATAGGAGCATGGGGCGATGATGCTACAGCAGAAGCCGCACCTGGAGGGTTTGAGGCTGAGGCGTTTGATGCGTTCCTGAGCATGGGCGCACCCCCTCCACCCGCCGCCACGCCACGCCTGGACCATCAGGGTTCGCGAGACTCTACAGACGACACATTCTCCGTCTTTATCAGGTGAAATATATTCAAGTTGTTTTTTATTGAATAATCAATAATATAAGTATCTTTATTGAACGTTGTGATTGAGTTCACCTCACTATGATTTTCTATCAATGTAGACCGAAAGATAGCGAAACAAGTGGTGAAGAAACTTCAGTGCCAGTGCTGGCGCCGCCGCCGCGGCCACAGGCACTTCCTGAGTCACCGCGTCTCAACCCCTTCGATAAAAGCAGCTTCGAGGTGCAACAGCGCGTCGAACCGCAATATGGTCAGTGTCTAACTGCAAAGACGGTTATGCCTTACTTAATAACAAGTCATTTTTAATGTATGACGTGATTGCAGACCGAGGCGATGCCGACGCAGGTAGTGGCGGTGAAACCCCTCCAACCCCGCTCTTCGATGAAGATGTATCTCAGCCGCTAGAAGACTTTCCTCGTACCAAGTATACGGGGCCAGGCTGGGAGATGCATTTGCGACAACCCAACAAAAAAAAAATCACTGGGCAAAGGTTAGTCGACTTTGTCGCAATCATCAATTAAAGTTTAAAATACTGGTTTATAGACTATTCTCTATTTTCTATTATAGCCTAACTTCAAGTTATGAATAAAAAAACTACCTTACAAACCTACTGAATAAAGCTACAAGGCTTTTTGTTTTTTCAAATAGACTTACCACTTTCTGTATCGTTTGTTTCAATGGGTCCATTATTAATATTCAGGTTTTGGAAGAAAATATTCGTTCGCGTGACATACGCGGGCGACAACCCTGTGGTGCAGCTGTTCAACGCGGCCGGCGACAAGGAGCCCTTCCAGGAGCTGCCGCTGCAGGCTTGCTACTCCGTCTCCGACATCGGCGCGCAGCAGTTCGACCAGTTCGGCAAGATATTTACGGTCAAACTGCAATATGTCTTTTACAAAGAGCGGCCCGGAGTCAGGTGAATCCTTGTCATTACCTGCATGTACCTACGGTGCTTACACCAAGTGCGAACAGCAGTATCATATCGGTGTCCTTGAATCAGGCCGGGGCAGGTGACGAAGGCGGAGCGGATCACCAACAAGCTGTCGCAGTTCGCGGCGTACGCCATCCAGGGCGACTACCAGGGCGTCAAGGAGTTCGGCAGCGACCTGCGCAAGCTGGGCCTGCCCGTCGAGCACGCGCCGCAGGTACCTACTCTACTCGACCACGAGCGTGCTTCAGCTAACAGCATGACTATTACACTACACTACGTTTTAAAAAGAATACTTTGGACAGGCTACCGATCCGATTAAAATAAAATCTCTCAGGTCTATTTCTGTAGCTGGAAGATGGCTGTCGCAGCTCCGCCATAATACGACACATCTCAATCTACTTTGGATTCGTTTGAATTATCTGGAGTCTGGACGAGTGCTTGTAGATACCTACTTTAATAAAAGCAGCACAGTAATCTTGTGTGAAAGGATTTGTTTTCTTATTTAATTAAATTTCTTGCAAATAAGACATTTTTCCAGCATTTCTTATTATTTCAAGGTATTCTACTGTTAGAAAATGAAACTAAGTACTTTGTATTCAATAAATAAACTTTTTTTCTATTAGAAAATGCTTTACTTACAAGAGGTTCTATATTGTGATGTCTAAAACTAGATGTAAAAAATTTATTTGAATTCCATGATAATATTTTTGTCACCGAATTCAAACATTTATTTTTTTTATATCTAAAACTACAATAAATTCGGTATAAAATCTTAACTTTCGTTAGATAACCTACGTGAGCTGCACTTTTTCATTTGCGTCGTAGTGTCTAACATAGGAGTGCAATATTTTTTTGTTACCGAGTGGTTGAGGTCACCACGCCAAAACCCACTGAGCGCGACGTGTCGCGGGTTCGATCCCCGCGTAGGACAAGCATTAAATTTGTGTGAACCACGAATGCTTGTCCTGAGTCTGGGTGTCTTTGTGCATGTGATTTGAATGTTTGTGAAAACCCCGCGAGACAGGGTATAATTGCATAGAGCGGGAGACGTTTTAAAAAAAAAATGTTCTGTATACAGAAAACACACGAATCCAACAAACACCTTGAAAATAGTAATATAAATTAATATAAATTCGATAAGATATATTTTTTTTCAGGAAAATGTTGGTACGAGTAGTGTAGTGAGTAGTGCGTAGTGAAAGTTATGAGTGATGTTGACCTGTCTTGTTGGGGGCGCGCAGGTGTCGCAGCTGTTCAAGCTGGGCTCGCTGACGTACGAGGACGTGAAGCAGTTCAGCTGCTGCGTGGAGGAGGCGCTGTTCCGGCTCGCCGCGCACCGCGACCGCGCGCTTACCTACAAGATGGAAGAGGTATGCGAACACTAAACTTTAAACTTTAAACTTTTTGACGCATTCAATTTTCTTACGGTCTAGGCTTTTGTGTTTCAATCAGAAACAAAAACATACATACATACATTCAAACATATTACTTAACGTGAAAAATAAATTGGGAGCCTCGCCTCTTCACAACCAAATGACGGTTTGCCAACAGGTGCAGATCACGGCGGTGGACGAGCTGTACGTGGAGCAGGACGCCGAGGGTTCGGTGCTGAAACAGATCGCGCGCGTGCGACTCTTCTTCCTGGGCTTCCTCAGCGGTAACCAGCTGTCCTTAATCAACGTCAGCCTGCGCATAGTCGCCTTGTCCAAGAGTTTGCATTTTTCTTGTCCACGCAGATAAGATTTTTTCACTTATTGCTTGTCAAAGGAATATCAGACTTACTTAAGATATACCAGCGACTTATAATTAATGAACCAGACTTGTCATTTTAATAAGATATGCTGAGCGTCGTGAGTTAGTCCTAACATCGTGGCTTGTGTAGGTATGCCGGACGTGGAGCTGGGCGTGAACGACCTGCGGCGCCAGGGCAAGGAGGTGGTGGGCCGCCACGACATCATCCCCGTCGTCACCGAGGAGTGGATCCGCGTCGAGGACGCCGAGTTCCACGCCTGCGTGCAGCCCGACGAGTTCGCCAGCACGCAAATCATCAAGTAAACTATAGCTGACACACACGCCCACTTCTAAGAATCAACTGACTCATCACCACCCTTGTTTGAATACATTTTATTAATCTATGGAGACTTGTTAATGCAGTCAATTATTTTAACAGAAAAGATAACCGATCTTTTATTAGAGACTAGCTGTTGGGCAACAGCGGTGTGTGGTGAGGGTGAGGTTCAGCGACTTGGTGAGTGTTTGAGTCTTCATAGGTGTGACACAGACGCCTATGAAGGCAGGAACGCAAGCAACCCCCCCCCCACCCCCGCGCGGGCGCGTTAGCCCGAGTTATGATTTATGCCTGCCCTGTTTTTTCCACATTTTCATTGTATCTTCGCTCCTATTAGTCGCAGCGTGATGGTATATGCCTAAAACCTTCCTCGATGAATGGTCTATTCAATAAAACAACAATTTTTCAATTTGAAAGAGTAGTTCCTGAGATGTAAAACTCTTCAGCTTTATATACATAAGTATAGATTAGATAGCATAATAATTCTGTTAAATGGTTAACAGTGGCTAGGCTGAACTTACAAAAGCCCTGCTTCTCCCATGGACTAGCGTCTAAAGATAATATTGTGTTCCGATCACTTCTGTGGTTTTACCCTGAGAAAGTGACTAGTGTGCAACGCGAGTCAAGTTGCTTGTAAAATCTAGCAAATACATAAAAATAAATTACTTGAGCATATGTTGTAAATAAAAAGTGTGTGTCTTGTTCAGGTTCAAACCTCCCGACGCTTGCTATATCGAGCTAATGCGGTTCCGTGTGCGCCCGCCCAAGAACCGCGAGCTGCCGCTGCAGCTGAAGGCCGTGTGGTGCGTGACCGGGAACAAGGTCTGTGTGCTTTATTCAATTAACCCTCTTTGGACATTCCCTATCAACGACACGCTAAGCTCTCTCTGACCCTCTCTGACTGGAGAGATAGAAGGCGCAACAAAAGGTTCTACATTGCGCTGTATGCAGTTAATTGTGATTGTCACGTTACCATCATTACCCTCTTCACATCTACAATAATTAAACGAATTCTATTCTTATACCTCCAAATCAACTAATATGCTAGTATTGACATATACATTAAATACGAAGGTTCCTTAAACGAAGCATTATATTTATGTTATGTCTATACATGTATAGATATAATATACAGGGTGTAAGGAACACCGTGACTTTTCCGTGGGACCTGAGTTCTAGACATGATTCCAGACCCCACTGCGTTGGAATTTTTCATCGGTCTTTTCATGAAAATTGCAGTTTTTTTTCGCGTTTTTTTAATTTTATGTGTCATAAAATCATTTTTCCTACGTATTTCAATAATATTTTCATAAACAAAATCATTATTAAGCCGTTTTCACAAAAAAAGGCAATGTAAATGAAACACTAAAAACTGCTCCCGATCAGCTGATTCGTAAAGGTACTCGTCGGTCATCGCTCTCTTGCAAATCTAACCGAAAGTGACGTCAAAACCGAACCAATACTCATGAGCGACAAGCGTAAGAGATAGCGCAACTATTGCGCGCGCACTCGCACGCATTATTCTTAATCCTGCCTACTATTCCTTTAAAAAAAGCCGCGCGCTTTGTAGGCACCGCTAGCCGCCTTTGTCGACACCGCCAGCGCGTCGCCGACACCTACAGCGGTATCGGCGAGTGACGTACCTGTGACACTGGATAAAATAGTACATCGATTTTTGTTACACGGGTTCCATGTTATAAAATAGAAAATCACCTTCTCAGCGTTTATGAACTTATCGACGAAATTTATTAAAACCTTTTATTATTAACAGTTTGTTATTGTTTAGAATTCTGTAGTTCTAAAACGTGTTGTTATAAACAATAATTTATTTTTTCTAAAATTAAACTCTGTTTTGTTACTAATATCCATCATCTACTAATGAAATTCCTGCCTAAAAATTTTTATCATTTTTTTTCCTACGAACTGCTGAATAATTATTCCAGTCACATAAAACAATTATGTTCTTACACAAAAGTACATTTTGTGATTAATCAATTTTAAAGGTTTAAGTTAAGTACTTTATTGTCAAGAATAATTTTACGATATTCACTTCGACCTCATGTAATTTATCGATAAAGAATCATAGGTACCTAGGTCCAACACTACTCAAAGGTAAAACCGAAAGTTCGGCTTTTTTCAAAATAGTACCTATTTTTACTCAGTTTGTTCCTTACGCTAATCGAATGTGCATGTGCAATCGGGTAATTCGCGGACTAATTATCGTGTAGGCAGACAATTTTATTGTGTTAAGTGATATAAGTGCGTGTGTTGTGTGTGTATTATTTAAATTACGATCCTAGTAGCTCGATAGGTTATTTTACCGCCCGGGAGAATGGCAACATGCTAATGTGTTATGGCGAAGCACGTGGCAATGCAAGTCTCGCGATGAACATTTACTGGACGCGGTACTTTTTGCCCCGGGTTCAGCAGCAGATTTTTCGCCGCGCCAAAATTTGTGTGCACGTAGATGGCGGACATTTCGAAATTTTCGAACCTTATCTGGTTAGAAGTGAGCGAGATTAAGGTAAGAGTAGGTTTGATTTAATAATACACAAGACACAGATTGAAGTCAGAATAGTGTAAATTGATTGGTATTTTTTTGTGATTGTTTTTCGTTACATCACAACATTTTTATAAAATGCGCGTTTCGAATGTTTCGATCGTGTCGCCGAGTGTCGCCCTCCTACCACATTACAGTTCGTGTAAGTATGTACGCTGAGCGTAAGGATCGCGCGGTAACCAATTCATTGCGTGCTCAAAAATGACTAAATCTATAAATATTAATCTCCGACGGTAGCGACTTCTTTAATATTAATTAACACGTTATTTTAAAGTCATTATGCGACTTTGGTGGTACGGTGTTCCTTACACCCTGTATATCCATACTTAAAGCATGTTGGCCATACTTTGTTGACATAGCATCTCTGATCGATGTGTGTAGGTCGAGCTGCGCGCGGACGTGCTGGTCCCAGGGTTCGCGTCGCGCAAGCTGGGCCAGGTGCCGTGCGAGGACGTCGCCATCCGGTTCCCCATCCCCGACTGCTGGATCTACCTGTTCCGCGTCGAGAAGCACTTCCGCTACGGCTCCGTCAAGTCCGCTCACAGGCGCACGGGCAAGATCAAGGGCATCGAGCGGTTTCTGGGCGCCGTAGACACGCTGCAGGAGTCGCTTATCGAGGTCACGTCAGGCCAGGCCAAGTACGAGCACCAGCACCGCGCCATCGTGTGGCGCATGCCGCGTCTGCCCAAGGAAGGACAAGGTCAGTTCTCTTCAACCTCCTCAATTAGTAAACATGTAAAAGAGAAAGTTGTCACAAAGGCGTGCTGCATGTGTTCGACAGGCGCGTATACGACGCACAACCTGGTGTGCCGCATGGCGCTGACGTCGTACGACCAGGTGCCGGCCGAGCTGGCGCGCCACGCGCTCGTGGAGTTCACGATGCCGGCCACGCAGGTGTCGCACATGACCGTGCGCTCCGTGTCGCTGCAGGAGCACGACGGCGACCCGCCCGAGAAGTACGTGCGCTACCTGGCTCGCCACGAGTACATGTGAGTAAACTGACAACACCTTTTAACTATAATCCTGATTTATTGATGATTAACGTGTGTTGCGGTTGGCAGCGTGGGCATCGAGCGCACGTCGGGGCAGGCGGCGCCGGCGTACGCGCTGGCTACGACTGGCCGCAACGCGGAGCCCGCGCCGGCGCCCGCACCCGCTCCCGTGCAGCCCGCGCCCCCCTCTTCGGACTCCGACTCCGACTGAGAGGCTACGGCGTAGACTTCTCTCACGGAAAACGATCTCAAAACAAATTATAACTATATTTTTCAATAATAATGTCCTTAAAAAGCCATCGTAGGAAGAGTAGAATAAAGTGAGGTTATGATAAGTTCACACACTAGTATATTCTGTATAGTACATGTATACATGCGTCGAAGTAGTGACGGCGTGATAACGTAGCGTTTTCTAAAGACAATTGATAAAGAAATGTACCAGGAACGCGCCTAAATGTTTAATAAAAGTTCTATAATATACATACCTTTACGTAAATGTAAAATATATCGTCGGTATTTAACGTTTTCATGTGAAGTATTCATATCTACGTGACATATTGAAGCGCACCTGCAAAGTTGGAGAGCGTCGGCACGGGGCCTGGCTTCGCTCAGAGCATATCGAACCTGTACATACGTGAGTGCTGGCCGCGGGAGACGCCGGCGCCCGCACTCTACCACTGGTGTCACAGAGGCCTTTATGTTAGCTCGGGTCCGAGCTGTATAATATATTACAATGTAAGCAATAATAATAGTGCGAGTGTTTGGCGAGTGTCCGCGACAGTCGGGCCGGACGACCGCCGCCCGGGCCGCGCCGGCGCGGCGCAGCCGGAGGGACGAGAGGGCGAGCTCATGTCTCAGCTTAATCTTAGAATGTTGATCTCATATATTTACTTTAGACAAATGCAACAATAATATATTTAAATAAATATATAAATTAACTATGAATTCAAATATACATATATAAAGGATATATCTTGTAAAAATATAATATTTAGTTAGTCGCGGTGTTTACTTTGAAAGTGTATAAAAAAAGTAGTTAGATGTTACGCTGTTAGGGAATCTCATGTATATTGTGATTTCATGTTTACGGAGTAGTTCCCATATTATACTTGCAGCCCGTCACGCAGCAGTGTGTGTCGGCGCCCTGTCCCTGCACCACTGATCCTGAGAGGGCAATGTGAAAACTTCAACAAAAATATCTATTTATGTACTTAATCTTATTGCTACTCGCGTTACACACAAATACTATTATGATACGATACTATAACTACATGGAAGTATAAAGTGATGTTCTAGCCGCTGTTGGAGATGTGTTGTGCGTACTTAGTACCTCCGACTTACATCGTGAACCCTGTTCTGTTGTGAATAAAGTTTAAATATGAGCTTATGCATTATTAGTTATTGCGCAATGCCCCGCCAGCAGTGCCAGCTCCCCGCCGGATCCTATCGCCTAATCCTAAACAAACAAATAAGAATCGGAATTCCTTTGCTAATTGCTATTTACCCAGTTTATTCTCTCACTTGGGAATGTAGTCATCTTTTGTCAATTCCGAAGGGTAACAAATGAACCTAGGGCCCGACAACAGACAGCTTCAGAGCTTTGGAGAACATGCCTGCCTTGCCGGCAGTCTACGAGTACACCAATCATAAGAAATGAATTATTGAGTAAGTAAGACTGAGTATTTATAGCATTCCCACAGTTCTCAGCTCAGTGTCGACCTGTAGAACCTTCAACACAACACTGATATTTTCACAAATAAATCTAACTTATAACAAATTAGGGAAAAATTGTTAACTGGAAGTTACAGTACAACACGTTATTTTCAGTTTGAATAAGGATGATAACAATTTCTAGTGTCCATTGCATCTTGTAGTTTATTGTATAATAATGGATACCCTTTTTTAATTTGTCCCGCAAACATAAATTGACAAAATTACAGTGAATGAAACTTACGCGTGACGTCACGTTGAGTATAAGTTTTACCATATCGTTACGTCACAAGCCCCTCTCTAAAACTTAACTAAAGGAAAAAATACGTCTCTAATACTTTTCAATTATCTAACTGAGGGGCTAATTTGATTTTTTTCATTTTATACTCAGTCAATCATCATCCCTGTTATCTATAAGAGAATATGTTTTAACTGTTATGAGTGTTATGCACATAGGTATTAGGAAAAGTTCGAAGTGAATGTGGTTTTTGCTCATCGCAAGTAGGTACTGAAGGGAAGTCCCTTTTTTGTTTTGGTTAAAGGTAAGATTCCTTACTCAAATAGATGCGAAAACTGAAAATACTGCTACCATAGCCAGCAGCGAGCTCTGTAATTATGTAAGCACTTGCTATTGACCGCGGGCCCGCCCGCTACAAATCGAAAATTATCCCACGGATATCAAAATCAAAATCGAAATTTGGTACGCAACGAGGGGAAACAGCCTGACAGAATGTGCTAGCGGCCTTGATATTAGGGCGGCCCGTGGCATGCAATGTGTGTCAGCAGTTCAACGACCTAAAGCGGCAAGATATAATACCATGAGATGGAGACTAGGTGCACGCGTTCTGAATGAGGAACTCGATAAGAGCTTGGTGGAGTCGTCATCAGAATGATGGCCTGCATTGTGCACGAACAATTAGTATTGCCACGTTGAGGTATATCGTTTCTTCCCATTTATAAAGATGAGGATATAGTTTTTGATGCTCCGTAAATCATCATCGTACCCTCCCCTCACCCCAATTATTTTATTTGGGAGTCCGCGCAACATGCCTTCTGCTTTCATACCTTTCTATCTGATGTCATCTCACACACTATGCAGCCATATCATCTTTTACACAATCCATCCGAATGAAATATTAATATTTATTAGTATCTTATATAATACATATATATTATATGTAGGTACCTAATTAGATCCTACATCATAATTGACTTTGGAAAACCCTTGTCATTCGCAGGTTTCTCGTGTTTTATTAATTATTTGCTGTTTTATCTAATATTATGAAATAACATGCGTAGCAAGTGTTAGTATTATAAAAGAAAAATACTATGCTAGGTATGCCATAATAATTAAATCAAAAGAAAATGTATGTCAATGAGCTTTTACAATGTCCCGTCATTCGTGAGGGTCGAGGAAGCAACAATCGATCTAACAACAAAAGGTAATGGAGCGCGGGGGCTCGCACCGAGAACACCTCGGCCACGGTTTGGAAGCGTTACGTAACCCCCGGTCCCCCGGTCCCCCGCTGGGGCGGTGCAACAGTTCGTCAGGTCGGCGGGTGGCGCGGCGCGTGACGTAGCGCGGTGACGTGTCGGCCGCGTCGGGAACTGGGGCAGGGGGCGCGCGTGCGCGAGCGGGGCGCATGCGCGGGGCGCGCGTCGATGGGCGCCCTCCGCGACGCGGCGCTGTGCGCGACGAGCGCCCACCGCTCCGCACGCCGAGCGGCCGCGAGCCTAGCGGGGACCCCGCGCTGCCGCGCCTGCCGCGCCGCACGACCTGCTGCGCCCGCTATCGTCTGTGCACGAGCTGCATCACGGCCCCGATAATCTCAATGTTTAGGGTGAACTTTGATGTCGTGTTATTCTGGAATTAATTCTATAAACCGACCTTTGACCACTGGTTGGGAATTGTGTGTTCATAACGGATTATTTCTGAAGTCATAAGGTACTGAATTTACTATAAGTAATTGATATTATTATGTTTCTTTAATTTCATATCGGAAAATTTATCCCTCTAAATTATTATGTGCCAGGTGCCAATGCTTATTAAGAAGTAAGTAGTTAGTAGGTTAGTAAATCAACCATATATCTATTATATCCAGCACACAAACCACCTACATTTGATATTTATCAACTAAAGTAATCTACTGACATCGGATGAATGTTTCGAGATTCATCCAGTTGTTCAGAGAAACATAACCAGTAAAACAAGTAGTAGAGGCTTGATAAAAGGCGCTATTTCTTAAATACGATAGTATAACGGGGTGAATATAGTTTCAAGGGGTGAATAGATAGTAATGTTTAGTAAGAGGTCGCATGTATTTGCTTACATAAAAAGTTTAAACAAATTTATTTTATGAAAAGCTCAAAAAAACTTTAATATTTTGTCTCTTAAACGTCAACATCTGAGTAAAAAATTTCTAATCACGAATTTATGTGAGTTTAGTCAGTCGGGGAGCAAAGGTTTGATTCATTTTATAATTATAATATAATTTGTTTCAAAATACCCTAGACCCTTTTCCTATGGTTAAAAAAACAGTGAAAGGAAATGAAATCATTTATTCTGTAAGCAGGATATATCATCACTTTTACATGGCCCCTTTTTTTTCGAGATTGCTGAAGTCGACATTTCCTATCTGACTACCCTGACAAGAAATGTAGAAACATACTCAGAAGTCGTAGTCTCTTTTGAAGTCCAGACAATTTAATTGCGAATAAAATGCATAAACCGAGGCACGGTTCTTTGGACTGGCCTTTTGAGGAAAGTACCAGATCGATCTGAGCAAGGGGAAAAAAAGAAACCCAAATCGCCAGTTCGAGCAATTACAAATAAAATATACCTGCATAAGGTTTATACTTACAATAAAATAAAATAAAAAAAAGGTTGAAAAATAAGAAAAAAATAACAAAGAAACAAAGTATATGTAAAAGTACATAATATGTTTTAAAGGAATATCAGCCTGTTACATATTATGTTAGTATTAATTGGCTTCAGCACGCGTGTCCTGGCGGGCGGAGCGAGCATGCGGCGGCAGCGGCGACCGCGCCGGCTCCAGTAGGCGGCTCGCGCCCGCGCGCGGCGGCCGCGGCCCATGGCGGCCGGCGGCGCGCCCGTGCGCCAGCTGCGCCGCGGGCCCGCGCCCATTGCCTCCTTTGACCACGACGTCTCTGACGAGGTGAGACCACCAGTATGTATCTCTCAAATTCTTCACTTCTTGCTTCATCTTTCGCTATGCAATCGAGGATTTCTATCGTCTTCTTCGCATCTTGGTAACCTAACTATGTAGCTTAAATGAAAACCGAATCTTGAATGGAGAAGACAATTGAACGCCTCGATTTTCATGAAACTATCCTCGCGTCTCTTAGACTTGTAATTTTTACAGTCAAGTCCAGAAACGAAGCAATCATTCCGGCTGCCGGAGATCCGTGAGGACCCCGCGTGCAGCTCGGCGCTGGCGCCGCCGGAACAGCGCGCTCGCTCGCACTCCACGCCGGCGGCGGGTCTGCACACGCCGGCCGCGCCTCGGATCGACATTTCGCGTGCATCTAGTTCCAGTCACCACGATTCACGAGACAGTTCACCGGAGCTGGCGCTGTTTGCTGGTACTGGCAGCGACGACACACGTGGACGTCTAGAGTTGGGCTTCCGCGAGGACGGTGCTCTTGAACTGCGTTCGTCAACCGAAGAGCTGGCTTTCTTGGAGGGCGCACCCGGCGAGCCTCGGCCCGCCGCGGTGCCGGCGCCTTCTTCGCGTCGCCATTCACGGAAAGACAGTCAAGGTTCGGAAGCAGCTTTGCTGGCAGTGTCTGGACGTACCAGTCGCTTATCGAGTGTTGGGTCTCAGTGCTCCGCTCACTCTGCGTTGTCTGCCTTTAGCCACCAAAGTCGCGTATCGGTCGGAAGACTCTCGGTAGTGTCTGGCATTTCGCGGTCTCCCTCCCCACATAGAATGTTACTTGAGACATCATTTTGTGGACCCAAACCTATTGAGACTGACCCCGAGATCTGTGCGGCGGCTGTTGAAGAACGTTTATTAGAGATTGCAAAAATGGGTGCGTCATCGCCATTAGGCACTACTCTGCCACCAGTCGACGCTCGCGATAGACGTGAAGTGCGCACAGAAGCTACTGTGGAGCGAGCTGTAGCTCGCGCACCGCCGTCTTCACCGATGCCCGTTCCCACCACGTCACCCCCTACAGCCGTAACGACATCTAGCCCAGCGCCTATCACCACACCCACATCTAAGCCAGCGCCCGTAGTAGCATCACCAATAATAGCAAATCCCGTGCTCGACGATGATAAACTCCAAAAAGAAACTCAAAATCGCGCCCGAGCCCAGGAGAGACGAGCGCGACCTCGTGTTCGCCGGGAGCCGTCCGAACCTGAAGTTTACAAAAGCGCTAATCGCTCAAAAGATATAATACGAATAAAATTAAAACCTGATGACGACTATGAAGAAGAAGACGATAGCAGCTTACGAGCGGCCACTGCAGACATGACTGTTGAGGCGGCCGCAAAGCCTGCGAGCCTGGAGCTGGCGGGGCGCGGCGAGCGCGCTGTGCGGCCTACCGAGCTGGTGGGGCGCGAGCCGGCCCCTGCCTCGCCCGGGTCGCGCCGCTTGCCGCGCGACAGCCGCACGCCCTCGCCCGCCGCCGTCTCTGTTTCGCGAAAGTCCTCCTTTTGTTCGTTGTTCAAGTCACGAGAAACGATTGCTTCACCTGACTCACCATCGGATGCACTCCGACGTAAGAGAAGTCTTACAGAGGGTCGTTCGCGAAGCAAAAGCCGCGATCGGTCTTCGACTCCGAACTCTGCCGGAAAGATTAGAGGTTCAGTACTTTCGCTATTCCGCACTCCGCGGAAAAGTGCAACGTCTCCTTCGGCGAATTCTCGCGATGGTTCTCCAGTAGTACAACCGCAGCGGCAAATGGCAGTTCCGTCCCAACCTGCTGAACGTGGTCGCAAAGGCGATAAACTTAAGTATTACGAGGATACAAAAGATGGTATCATTCACATTCCATTACGTACACCTCCAGATGAACGTCCCGGCTCAAGTGGAACTCGGCGCGAACCGGACGCTAGCAAGACGACTGCCGAGGTGATGACTCACCGCGAGTCTGTGCGCCCTGCTTCCGCCCCGCAAACTCGACCAACATCCGATCACGAAGTCGTTACGGGTGTCACACAAAAACCTACGCAACGTACCGTTCTTCCCGATGGTAGTATTATTATACCGCTTCGGTCGCCTACAGAACATCAATCTAACCATCGGATTCCAAGTCCTCCGGTGGCCGAGTCTTCGACTGTAACAGAAGTAACAGGAACCATCGAGGTACAACCGGTGACCGTCAGTGCAGATGTTCCTCTGGTAGCAACCACGCCAAGCCGAGACGATGCAGAATGTAGTGTAGCACCCGCTGCTGAAGTAGAAACCGTCGAGCTCGTGCAACCCACCGATGAAGTTAGGAGGAGACGAAAAGAAAGACTCGTATTTACTACTCACGTTGGAAGCCGGGAACAGGTGTTCAGCACTCAATTCAGTATTACGAAAACTCCCAGTGTCACCAGCGAAATTTCAGGTTCTTTTCCGAGTTTTGTGGATAACGAGGATAATATGCGTACCACTTCGATTCGTGACATTGCGCCCGCCATCGATACGCCTCAGGCTGATTCCGGGTCGCTGCATTCGGCGGCCCCTTCCGCGGGCGGCACGCGCTCGCAAGCCAGTCCAGCGTCGCCGCAGGAGCCGGTGAGGGACTCGTCCGAGTCCGAGCCCAGCTCGGAGTCGGCGCCGCCCATTGCCGGCGACGAGGTCGAGAAGCGGGGGCTCGTGGTGCAGCAGTCCTTCGAGGAAGAGTTGCCGTACGTGCCCACCACCCTCCCGCAGGAGCGCTCGGTGGCGCTGCCCATGGTGCCGGTGCGCGAGCGCGGCGGCGTGCTGGTGAGCGGCGTGTCGCGCCCGCGCGGCTCGCGAGCCTCGCCCGCGCCGCGCCCCGCGCAACCCGCGCCGCGCCCCGCGCGCCCCGCGCCCGCCCCCGCGCCCGCCCCCGCGTCCGAGGACAAGCTGCGCATCCGCCTGCCGCGCCGCCCCAGCACCGCGGCCCCGGCCCCCAGGCCGCGCACGCGTACTGGAAGTGACAGTGAGTTTGCCCACTTCAAATTAATACGTCTCCTAATGATTTAGATAATCTCCTTAAATGAATAATGTAATTCTCGGGAGAGTTATTACAGTCAAGTGTTTCGTTCCTAGGTTTCGACGGGCGTCCTAAAACGGAATGGATTGACTTCGAGGAGGTCCCGGAGAGACGCAAGCAGCCGAAGCGCATCCAGACGTTGCCGGCGGCGGGCGCTGCGCCCGTGCTGTTCAGCTACGTGGAGCCCGAGCACTGCCGCTGCGAGTGCCACGCGCACCCCCGCCCCGACGACGAGCTGCCGCTGCTGCAGGACCAGCTGCAGGACCAGCTGCAGGACCAGCTGCGGGACCAGCTGCAGGCGCTGCGCCTCAGGTAGTTTTTTAGTTGCCTTTTTTAGTTGTAACTATAAAAGAAAACAAATTAAAAATCGAGCGGATACTTAGAATCCGCCCCCAATAATATTAAAGCACCAGGAACGGGACCTACGTGTTCACGCGGGTGAAACCGTGGGGCACAACTAGTCATACATAAACTTGATTTTGTTTAGTGCTGCTCTGCTCCTATTGATTATAGCGTGATAGTACATATCCCATAGCCTTGGTCAATAAATAAGCTAAAAAGCTAAGAATAAGTTTAGTAAGATTTTTGACATAAACTTGTCTTTTTCAGTTATTATTCAATATTCCCTTATTTAACATTGTGGATATATTTAAATACTTCTCTAAGCAGTGCTTACTAAAATTGTTTTAAAAGGAAGAACCTCATGTTTTTATGGTTTCAATGGATGTTTCACGATTACTGGAATAATAAAAAAAAATCCCCATTTTATATACGTAATTGGTTTTTCGATGTGTGCACAGTGAGATTATGAATCAGTTTTTGAAAAAATTAAAAGTGATGTGATGTAGCAGCTCGTCGTCGCTGGAAGGCGCGGAGGCGGGCGGCGCGGCGGGCGCGGCCGACGGCGCGCGGCCCTTCACGGCCGACCTCGACCTGCGCGACGCGGTGAGCCGCAGCGACACACTCCACTCACATATACATCATCTACTCAGTGCCGGCGTAAGGGCCACTGACACCCCGGCCGAAAATACTGTGGCGCCCACTTGAGGGAAGCAATATCAAGTGTTAGTTTTTTGCTGATCCCAAGTAAAATTATTTTAAGAATTTCATCTTTCCTTTAGCGTTACGTTTGGCGGTGGAAGTATTCCACCTCTAGCGTAGAGCACAGTTCTGAGGGTTTGCACCAGGAGAGGCAAGAGACTCCCACTCAGACCTTGGCGCCCCCCAGAATTTATCGCTCTGGGCCATCGCCCCATCACGCCCCCCCCCCCTAACGCCGGCACTGTCTACTCTCATTTACCTAGTCCTGCTTTTTATCAAATCTTGTTCGGAGTTCATCGGGGTAAATCGGGTTCGGTATATAAGTTTCATAACTAACACACAAAAACGTCTGGCTAATCAAGGTAAAATTCGCGTTAATCCCCGTATTCTTCTGTGTTAATACGATAATTACAATTTCAATAAGGGGCGGTACACTTACAGTCAATGCAATGAATTTCCAATTATAGTGTCGGCAAAATGCTTAGGAGAATTGTGACCCTGATCCGACACCTCCCTATCACGTATGTTGAGGTATTGTATTACAAGTTATTCCTGAATGTTGCAGGATTCGCGCGCGCACTGACCGCTAGCTGAAGCTCGGAAGCAGCCAGCACACCACTTTACAACTTTAAAGTTTTTATATTATATTCTCTATTGACTGGAAGGAGATGTTATCATTTTTGAGATGTAAATTTACCCAGTTCATTAGATATATATATGTATATTTATAGCGTCGTTTATATCTCTCCTATTAGCCACCGTTGATCTTTGCATTTTTGATGTTTATTGAATTGTTCGAAATGTAAATTGTGATTTTTACGAAATAATTAGTGTAGGTACAAGTGCAGGCCCGTGAGTACGTCATATTCAAGACAATTCCTCGATAGTATATGCTCAGGACCAACCTGTGAACATGTCGCCCGTGGTATCGTTGTTATATAAATTTTACGTAGGTGTGTACATAATCACTATGATGAGAAAAAATATCTTTTAGATTTTAAAACTATCAGTTTTCCGGGGATAATGTCAATCTAATCATCAGATACTTTTATAATATTTATGCTTACATACTTTGACTTGCCACTTCAGTTTTAATTAGGTGCAGCGCAGACGGCACACTTTTTGAGCGATCGAATCTGCAAGGCGCGCAAAAAGTCGGTCACGGATTTTTCACAGACTCATCGCACACGAAGCACATCTTTGATCATTCTGTCGGCAGAGCTGTACGCTACATACGAACGCAGACGCTATGGAAATCGCGAACTATCGTCCGTATCGTTACGTCGACCTCTGGCGCCATGATCGCGTGCCTTATGCTTATTAGGGGTGAATACCCCTAGCAAATGCAAATTGCCGACTAAAATGTGCGTCGTCTGCGAGGCGTCTGTTAGAGCGCGTTAATTTTCTTCACACGCTTTTTGTGCGGAGTGGCTCTGTCCGGTCTGCCCGAATTACACGGATTTTATGTGCGCCGGATATTTTGCGCGTTGTGTGCGCTACTGCATATAATTGCATAGGTTCTGTTTTCACAAACTAAAAAGTGCGTCTGCGCTGCACCTTACAGATTCTCAGTTCACCAATAAGCAACCTTAAACTATAAGACCATAAAACTTATGGGAACTCTGCTGGACTCTTATGCTAATATTTTAGAATTGTCTCTTTTTTATAGTTGTTTTAAGATGTATAAGACCATATTTTAATCATGTAGGTACTTACACCAAATTCTCATATCTCAGATCACAGACCTGCAATTAAGGAGGTGACCCTCAGTCGATAACGCAAGATTAGTTGGACTATCACTGACGTAAAACACCCCGGGCCTTTTGAACTGTCTAAGCCTGAGGATCGGAATCGCTCGTGCATGTTCTGTGCGACTGTAGCTGGATAACCATTTAACCAGATGAAGTTATTTTAGCCCCACAGAGAAGAAGACAAACAAGTATTCTTATCGACGACGACGGCTCAAATACTCGTCATTAGATAACTTAGCAAAGTACAGCTTTTTGTTACCTGTATTTAAGATATCTGGACCAACTACTAGGTAGCTTAGTGGAGCCAGGTCAAAGGGGTGATTGATGTCTGTTACTCTTATCGTGGAGGAACATTGCCTTGCAAAACTCTTTGATTTTCAACTAGAATTGTGTGCGAACTTCAAGTAATTGCGTACAAGTTATTGACAGTGTATCGTAAGGGTGTGGAGCTCGGCCTGCCCGCTCACTTAGTCACTGCGACAGTCCTCGCGCAACAAATATTGCATTTACGGTTATTATTATTGTGTACCCCTGCATAAATCTTGATGTCTTCACTTGTATCTTTGTTTGCTTCAATAAGCCCTTTATAAAAGTCACCTGTTTGTGTACCATTGCAAGAGCTTGCTCTTATAGCTAGGTTTTATTTTAGCTAGTATATTAATTATATGACGTTAGTTGATTTAATTGATTATTCATTAACGCAATAATATGTAAGACATGTATGTAATAATGTTTAAAACAACTATCAGTTAGGCAAAAGTCTGAAACGTGAGAAATATGAATTTTGCTTTGCATTGTTGTCTTTTATTTAAATGAAACTCCCTAGCTTTAAGTAAGTGAATATCACAGAAATCAATAAGCACACATGCATAAATAAAAAACAATTTATTTCAACTGCCGACTTACACAGCAACAAGTCTTCTTTCGAGCAGAGACGGAGTGGTGCAATACAAAATAAATGCAAGTACTTTATACAATATAAATAGTATCGGGGCGGCGCCTCTCACTTGAAGATCTTGCCCTGGTTGAACTTGCGGCCCTTGCTGTCGGCGCCGCTCCACGAGAAGTACTCCTGCACCAGCTTCTTGGTCTCCGGGCTGGCCGGGTCCAGTTTTTTCCAGTCGTACGACTCATAGTCGATCTGCAGAATAAACATACAGTGCCTTTGTTAACTTTGCATATTTTAATGGGTATTTAATCCAAAATAGTAAAATCTTGGGATTCAAATCTTTATCATAATTACATACATTAAATTACATAAATGGATGATAGCAGTTAATAGTTCGTACCTGCCAGTCGGGCGACAGCGGGAAGGCTAGCTCCTGACCGCGCCAGACCCACACGCCAGAGATGCTGGAGTTGTTGTCCTCGCCGAACAGACACACGGATGCGAACGCCTGCTTACGCATCTTGTCCAGACGCTGGAACATGCCTGTCGAACGCCGAACATTACTACACGTCTCCACAACTCTTACTTAGGGCCCACGTTAGCCATCCACAACCATGACTTGTAACTACTACTAGAGCAATAAGTTGGCTGGTAGGCAATGTAATTAATTTATATGGGAGTAAACTTACCAGTTATAAGGTTGCAACTCATGAACACTTTAGCTAGTTCTTCAGGGTACTTGTACTCAGCATACCAGATGGAGTAGTTCTCAGGGTCGAACTTCTCCCAGAAGTAAGGGATGGATTTTGCTTCATCTTCATTGGAGTAGCAACGTTTAAAGTCATCCATGTTGAAAGTTCTAAAAATCATTGTTAACATACCTGTGTTAGTATCAATAAAAGAAATTGCCACATCCTAGGCTGAAACATATGGTGTATTGATTTATTTTAAATATTTACAATATTGGTTAGAGATTTCTAAAAAGACGTAAGTAGTACAATAAGTAGTGTTTGTTAGTAAGTGTAAGATTCTTTATTTTGTGCATAAGCTTATGTAATTGGAATAAAATAATTTTAAATAATCGCCGGAAAAATGATCTATCATCTCCATTCGTCCTAGTTCCACATGTATATGTATGTTACCCACTCACCCCTTGGGCATCGAGTCAAAGGGGTCCTTGGACTCTTTCGGTTTCTCGTCGATCTCGTCGGCGAGTTCGGGCTGGGGTTCCTCCTTCTTTTTGGGCTGATCTTTCTTTTCGGCCTTCTTTTCCTTCTTCTTGTCTCCGGAGTCCTGAAAAGAGAAAAGCAGAGACGTACAGGGGGCGGCGCCTCGGGCGAGGCGGGCGGCGCGTTAGGCCCGGGCAGACACTGACCTTCTTGTGCGACAAGTCCTGGAACTTCTTGGCGTCGTAGACGGGCGGCGCGGCGCACAGCGGCAGCGCGCCCAGCACGGCCCGCACGCGCGCCTGCGCCGCCAGCGTGCCCCACCAGCGCGACACGTTGCGCAGCGACGCGCGCACGCCCGGCTCCAGCACGTGCTGCCACACAACTCATTCCTCACTACCGATGTTAATCGACACCAGTCTCCGCAAACCAAACAAGACTATGAACTATAAACGAAATGTATCAAAATTATTTGTATCTTACAGATGCAGAGTGATCACTTGTTTTGTTTCGCAATTCATATGATTCAACATTATGCATACATTTTTTTACGAAAAAGGAAAAGTACAGTACCTATGTACTGAGATTAGCACAATTTTTTGTTACAACACTTGGTACTTTTAAAATAGAAAAAAAAACCAAAAAAATGTGAATGCCGATTCACATTATATTCTTAACAGAACCTCATTCAAATTAGATGTTGCCCTAATAATAACTTGTCATGCAGCACTTAACTGTTTCATTAGTGTACCACTTACCTGGAATGCGTGGATGAGAGTAGTGAAGACGATTATGTCGGCCAGGGTGATCCTTTCAGTGACAAGGAATGTGCGCGTCAGCAGATGGGTATCCAACACTTTCAAGGCAGCCAAGAGGTCTTGCTTTGCACGCTCAACATTCTGCAAGGATATCTCTTATGAATATGTATCAATTAGAAGCAATTGAAGAGATAGGGATGAGATGTACAACACTAACCTGTTTGTTGAACTGCATGATGCCTAGGTAGGGAAAGACCCAGGCGCAGGAGGCTGGCAGGAGCTCGCTGTCGGCCCACGAGGCCCACTGCCACACGCGCGCCTGCGTGGCCGCGTCGCCGCCGCGCAGCGCCGCGTCCGACACTGTCATACATATCCAATATGACATTCTTAAACATGTTTTTTATGAAGAACAAGTTAGTTAAACATCAACATTCATTTGTTGACTATTGGCACAGTACATATTAGTAAAAATGTTAGTAATATAATTACAAATACTATCTTGAAGTGCAAAATATTTACAATTTTTGTAAGAATGTCATACCTATACTATGTTAGAAATGTTTCCAATGCTTTTGATGTAAAACAAATATACATAAAACCTAATGACATTCAGTTTTATCTACATTAGGGTCGATTTTTCAATCGCCTGACAACTTTTATCTGACGAATATTTTTGACGTTATGACAGCTTTTGTATAGAAAATATGTCAAACGGCCACATTTATTCATCAGATAAAAGTTAACTGATGATTGAAAAATCGGGCCTTAGTTATATGAAAACTTAACATGAATATTACTTAAGAATAAGATAGATTTTTATGAATGATGATAATATATGTAATTTATGAATATAATATGTTACACTTCACTATTTTTAGTGGTATAACCCAATTCAATAGTGGAGCCATCCTAATACTAAGCTTAATGTTATAACTACATAGAATGTTATCTTTGTGAATTCACTCAATGCACACGCAAAAATGTCAGGTTAAGAGAGCGCTCGCGTCAGGATAAATAGTGATAATAGAGCTATCAATTGTCATTGTATTCACTGCACAAAATAACTGGGTGTACCCGGTGTAACGTGTACCATATAATTCGAAAAGCTTTATAGGTTATGTATAACCAGCTGTTAATATATACAATCTGACACTGTTTAAATAAAGACTTACCATAGTAGGCAATAGCATTGCTCTCTGACAGCAGAACCTTTCCATCGGCGCTTTCATAAGCCGGCACCTACAATAAATCACACATTTTACACGTCACCTCTCAAATTTAAAACCGAAACTGGTATCGAAGACTATCACTCAGACTTAACAGAAAATCACTCACTTTACCGGCTGGGAACTTTTTCAAGAATTCTGCCGACTTGTTAGTCTCACCAAACACAAAGTTTGGAGCCACTTTCACATCAGCTCCAGAGTACTGTGCGGCGATCAACGCCTTGTAAGCACGGAAGTTTTCAGGATAGGTGTAAAGTACCTACAAAAATAAGGTTAGCACACATTAAAACAATTATAACTGGTATATCTCTGATATAAATAAAACAAATAGGAATTAGATTAACGAGATTTTTTACGATAAAAATTAGACCTACCCCGGCCGCCATGGTTAGAACTTCTGAAAGAGAGGTTCGGAAGTTGCGGGGCGGGAGGGGTAGACCGGTGACTTTGACATTGACAGTGGTGCCAGCAAATACACCAATCCCAGACAAATCCGAAATTTAAATTATTTATTTAGCAGGTTTATTAATATTTTCGAAGCATGTTATATTTAAAACATAAAGAGGAAAGAAAAAAATATTTAGTTTTACTTAATTGTATCTAATGATATTACAATATAATATGATTTTTTATGGCTTTCTAATGTATAATAAGAGATATAAATTTGTAAGTTAGTTTTATTTAAGACACAGACTAAGGTGCACTCTTTAGTTAAAATAAGAATTCGATATGACGTATTGTCACAACTTATTTTTATTCAGTTAAGTCACTATTCAAGCAGAGCCTAAGTGTGGCTGGTTAAATACTTATATTCGTTGGATTGCATTTTTAATCTAATTTATTTTAAAAGTTTTTGGAAGCGAATAATTTAATGAAAAAACTCGTTGTTTTTTATTTGGTCATATACCAACAAAATATTATCTGCTCGGTGCGGCATTGAGGTTTCAAGACATCTGTGAAACTATATTTAACCTGTGCGTTTATTTAGATCGATGGTACGAGGGTGCAGTGAGTTTTCATTTACGACTGAACATAATTTGTGCAAAATTTCAATAACTGAAGATTGCTTTCAATTGTAATACTAGTTTAAAGTAGACTAAACTAAAATGGTTAGTAAAAATGTAATTTAAAGTATGTTAACGTGTGAAGGAAAAAGGAAGACACTTATTGGAATAAGTCCTTACGAGAACCCGACTACTCAAATGAACCCGGTTGCAATTTTATGGGCGAGACAAAATCTGAAATAACTTTGATATTAATTTATCTTAGCCTATTAAATATTTTCTTTTGTACTTTTGTATGAATAATATTTTACAAGTTACTCAAGCAGTGATAATATGTATTCTTCCAGGGTAACGAGAATTCTATTCCCATGGAACTATGTTCAAACTGTGAGTATTAAATACATTTGCCTCAATATTTTGATATGTCTTCTTTCTAAACCTATCCTATTATCTTTCATTTAAAACTATGATATTAATTGCTTAATTCTTGCCTAAAGTGTTCTAGAGATATTTTTAAGTAGCTTAAATATTATTTGAAATTAAATAATCCATGTAAACACTAAAATTTCATTTTGATGAGAAAGTTAATTTTGGTATGTGTTTTCCCATCTAAGATAGTACTGAAGAGCTGCTTTCTATGTATATTAACATGTATGTGTGGCTAACACATGTGCTCACCCAACTGCCGTGAGAAGTGAAGGGCCTCTAGGTCCATACTAATGTATCATGTAGGGTGTGCAAATAAAGCATAACAAGAGGTTTGTTTTCAGCGCGTGTAAACTGCATTGATTTTAAGGTGGAGAACTGTGAGTGTCGTAGTGTCACTCGCCTCCGATGTTCATATCCATGTTAGAGTACCGCACGCACACACATTAGTGTCCAGAACAATTTTTGTCTACTCTCATGTTTCAATGAAAATGAGAGTTGAAATGCAGCTACAAGTGTATGGTCGGCATCCACTCTATTGTGCTATAACTGTTCCACATCAAGAGCCTCCCTAAATATTGCTTATTTTTTATTTCTTTGTCAACTATAACATGTGAAAACTAATTGTTGTTAAAATAAAGGAAATGGTCAATTATTGGCTCAACTAAATATTGGTTCAGCTTAATGATTTACTTTCTTTGCATTTTTGTAATATTGTAGGATTTTATTTTTTTGTGTAGCTGGTTTTATGTAAATATAATTTGCGTATTTCCTCCACCTTGATGTATAGCAGATGTGTAAAAATTGTTCTGGATAAGATTTAACATGAGATCCATAGTTATGTTTTGTTAGTGCATCCGCGTCACAGCCAGCCTCTAGTTAGATATTTTAAGCTCTGGATGTTAGTGTGCTACTATGTCGCCATTCAGGTGTGAGGAATCTATGCAAACAGGAGACAGAGGTCAGCAACATGTACATAACTAGATCTAGTTCCACAAGTCACTCAAGCTAGAACACCTCCTCCAAGTCCCAAGTTTTACCTAATACATACTAAGGTGTGTAACAAGTATCATTATGTTCTTCAACCCTGGAGTTTATTGTTGAGACTTGTACCTTTGAATAGG
Organism: Trichoplusia ni; assembly: GCF_003590095.1. Taxonomy (NCBI): domain Eukaryota; kingdom Metazoa; phylum Arthropoda; class Insecta; order Lepidoptera; family Noctuidae; genus Trichoplusia; species Trichoplusia ni. The sequence continues at coordinate 9,773,396 of NC_039484.1, read as the reverse complement.
TACAGTTTAGCACTTTTCCTTTAGTGACTTGTAGAGTAATAACAAAGTTAGCTCGGCCGATTTATAACGGCAGGTCGCACTGGGACGGTGAGCTTGTGTGAAGTCCTCCTGTGCGGCCGGCCCGCGCCGCCGATAGCCGCTCGCTCTCCCGCACACCTACTTCCCCCCTGGCGGCGCCCGCCATGCTTCGCTTGGCTACGTGTTTAGCGACCTTTTGTCCAATGCTTACTCTCGGAGGGCTGATTCTGATGCGGCCAGTAATTCTCTAATGACGAACGTGTGGCTTGGCTTTTAACAGTCGATGTTGTGTATGGTATGGCGGGAGCTATCTGCTAAAAAGGCAGCCGCGCAGGCGCCAGACCGCGTCTCGCACCAAAATACTTGTACATAGGGTGCAAACTGATTTAAGCGTTCATTCGAAGTACTGCGAATTTCGGTTGACAACCACGTGCAGCATTTGATTGCTACTTGATGTGTATGTTACACAACTGTGACGACACCTTTTTGTTGTTTCTTGTCACTGTTCGTGTTGTAGCAATCAATGAAACGCATTGTAACTAGCATAATATAGACTCTACCTAGAATGTTGTTGTAGAAGAATGTGGAATCAGTGCGCATCCTTAGTATTATTGCTTTGTATGTTATTTAGAGATCCTTACAGCCAACAACGAAGCTAGTCGAAAGTATTATTTCATCTCCGTGCTCAAGGCCGGCCGGTCCTGTACCTGCCCCATGCTGCACGATCCTACAACTGCCGCTCCTTATTCGTTGTTGACTGGAAAGATGGTTGGGTCTATGCAAATGTTTGTATACATTGTGTGGAATGACGCATTACGCGATAACACTGGAGGCATCGTTAGAATATTTATGAACAAGTTGCGACATTTCTTTGAATAACATCAAGGGGCAAGGTGAAGTGCATAGCGATAAAGATTAAATTTAAGAAAAAAAAAGCTGATGATTGTTTAATCTGAGGATAGACTGATGGACCTGCAACTCCTAAGTAGGTACTAAGAGATAGTTTGATGTATAATGCATAGTAAATGTGTAGGTGTTCGTTACGTATTTAAGTTATAACTATAAGGAGTTGTTAAATAATGAATGTTACTAGTAGAATAATGTTTTTCGTTGTGTTATAATGCATCTAGTTGAAATGGACTGCGTCGCGTTGCATGCACTGAACGCCACAATACATGTCAATCCGTGCTTACAAAGAGCCGCGATACAGGCCGAGGTCAGGCATCACCACGACTCGCCGACTAATTGCTTGTTATACACGGCGAGTCGCTACCCGTTTCCAAGGATCGAACAAGCTTTTCAATCTTATTAATTTGCAAAAGGACTCTGAAATACAAAACGCACTTTGACAGAATATTAGTCAAGGATCGCAATAAACTTAAATAACAGATCCGCAAATGTCGCGATAATTGCGGCTGGGGGAGGGGGCTGGTGTTGTCGCTCGGCTCTGTCGTGTGGTCATGTTGAACGTGTTTGTGTGTGCCCAGTCGACGCAGATGAGATCCGGCGGCTGGGCAAGCGCTTCCGCAAGTTGGACTTGGACAATTCGGGTGCGCTTTCCATCGACGAGTTCATGTCCCTGCCCGAGCTACAACAGAATCCACTCGTGCAACGTGTCATCGACATATTTGACGCCGATGGAAATGGAGAGGTAAACACTGTTGTAAACATTCATACTAACTGACTCCTCGCTAACATAAATTAAAAACCCTAAATGTTGAATGCGCTGCAGCCATCCACGGGAGTATTTTGGCGAATAATTTTAGAGAAGACTGTTGGCAAATCACGTGACTGTACGATGACATCATTGTGAAATAAATTTACTCGACCTTAATTATAGCTACTGTACGGTTATCCATTGACTTTGAATTACAAACAAAGGAGGATAACATTCTTAGAAATAGTATCGCAACTATTATCTGCGAGGTGGGGCTCACCGCGTGCGCATCGTATAGGCTTGTAACTACACCGCCGAGCAGAATCCACTCCCTGCGGGGCGGGCGGGCGCGGGTCTTGACTCGAGAACTTGCTGACACCGATTATTAATAGAATCGATGGAACTGTTTGCCGAGACTAATACACCCAAATACACGTCAGGGGAAGAAGTCTATCTCAAATACTCAGTACCTGAGATAGACATTTTCTTGCTTGAACATCTCTACAGCTCTTACGTAAAAAATGTCTCAAAATCCTAATTTGTTTCAAACCTTTTCAAATTATTGTTTAGCCCACTTTAAATTTATACTGAATAATACATTTTAATAAGCAAAGAAAGCTATAAAAATCTAAAAACTGCATTCGCTTTTGCTTTTGTGAAAAAAAAAGTTTCTCGTTTTTTTAAGACCGCATCTGCTCCAGTTAAACCAAGTTAACATAGGTACTACCTACTTGGTAGAAATGATACAATAATTAATTAATGATTTGAAACTGATATACTGTAACACCTTCAACACCTTGTGGAATGTAAATTAATGATATGAATATGAAATAATATGTAGGTAGTGTGTGTTGCTTAGACTTTTTTGATGTGTGTATTTAATTTTTAACAAAGTTTTACACGTTTTTTCTATTAGATATTGTAGTTGCGCAGCAACCAGCCCGGTTAATGAATTAAATGTAGTCGCATCTTGACATCTTGTATTATTGTTATATTTTAGCCACGCGGGTAAAGTTTCGGGTCAAACCTAGTAAGTTATGATACTAGCGTGTATCTCATATCTATATATTACTGACGGCGTATGCTTCGACGTCTCTCATACCTACATATTGCTGACGGCGTATGCTTCGACGTATTTTATATAGGGGTGGTTTTATTTTAGCCGCAATTTACGAGACCAACATTATTATTAACCAATGACTCTAAAAGACTTAAGATTAAGAACTTACGATGTGGAGTGACCACGATAGATGATGGGCTGGGTTAATCACAGGACACTTTCGTCAAGTGCGAGTGAAGTGGACTTGCGACACTCGACGGTTCCGTGCAAAAAGTCTGAAGAAAACTAAATCAGTTAAATCAATTGTTTTACCCTCGAAGTCATTAGCCACCCATCTCTGACATCTTTGACCGTAAGTAGCAACGGTGGCTTAATCTCGATTCTTATTCTTCTGATGGTATAGCAAAAAAGAAGTCTCATTAAAGAGTTCTGTTACGCAACATTGCAACATAGCAGAGCTGAATGTTTAGAGTTGGTAGTGATGAGGCCGTTTCGGTGTTGCAGGTGGACTTCAAGGAGTTCATCCAGGGCGTGTCGCAGTTCAGCGTCAAGGGCGATAAGCTGTCCAAGCTGAGGTTCGCTTTCCGCATCTACGACATGGACAACGACGGCTTCATATCTAATGGAGAGCTGTTTCAGGTTTTCACACATTTATGTTAACTACTTTGATAATAATAGGTATACGTTTGATGTAGTCTTAACTAACCAGGGTTTAATTACCAGGAATCCAGGAAAATAAATCAAAGACTCGAACTGTCTAAATGTTATTTCAATGGTAACCTAACTTATAAATAGATACTATTCGAATACTGACTGTTGCGCCAAAAATGGATTTCATGCAATTCGCTATTTAACCGTTGTAGCAATTAAATGTGAAATTTATTTTAATGGTAGCTAAGATAACAATAATTTGATTAAATAGTGTAATTGGCTCCTGCCATTCTATTTAATTTATTAATAAAATCCGAGTTTCTTTATGGTTGACAAGGAGCAGTCATGTTAATCTCGTGTGATTTCACATTTCAATAACGAAACGTCAAGCGTTCCTATGTTCTGATTGTTCTCCCATAAATATTATAATTTGAGCTTTTTAAAGAGTTCCAACATATTGATGTCATACAAAAGAATATTACTGGCTTATCAGACGTTATAAACATTTTGGATATAATCAATTTGTTGGCACATTTAACTGTAGTTCTTCAGATATGTATGGGTATTATAAATCAAAACAGAGTGCAGTATAAGCCTCGTTTTGCTTATTTATATGTGACGGCACATCTTGGAAATGTTACGTGGCCGTGTCGTAGCGCTAATTTTAAACCAAAGTGGAAAAAATGTTTTCTTAATTAAATAGATCTGTTTTGAAAAAAGACTTTTCGAGAGGTTATAAAATAATCCTAAAAATTATAAATATGTATGTTTCATTTAAAATTGTCGAGTAGCCAATTATGTTGTTTGATTGTAGCACAAAAACATTCTTTTAAGGTGCTGAAAATGATGGTGGGCAACAATCTGAAGGACACGCAGCTGCAGCAGATCGTGGACAAGACGATCCTGTTCGCGGACAAGGACGAGGACGGCAAGATCTCGTTCGAGGAGTTCTGCAACGTGGTGGGCAACACTGACATACACAAGAAGATGGTGGTCGACGTGTAGGCCGGCCCACCTCTAGCTAGAACACTATTCAAATTGCGAGTCGGTCGCCTCGCGAACCCCACGCACTAGCCTCTGCTCATGCTCGTTACTAACGGACTCGTGTGTATTAGGTGTTATAAGCTGAACATCATGTATTATTTTAATCGTTTACTTAATAGCATCTAAAGGTAAATCATGTTTCTAACCGCATCTACCAACCAAATTATATGAGATTTTGAAGTAAAGGGTAAAATCATCGTTTGAAATGTCAATTTCAAATGTCTTAAGCCTAATGAATGCACGCCAAACAAGTAGCACTTTTTTCTTCCGAAACAGCTGATGACAGAGGCCATGCTGAGCAGTGGTTACCATTAGAGAGCGGGGCGAGCGGCGCGACCGACCCGCGTTAGATCTACCGTAATTCATTTAAAAAAATCTATTTAACTTTAAGATATACATTATATTATAGTTATACATCATTAGACGATCTTTATCGTAGTCGAATCGGACGTAGATTTTTTATTGTAGTTTTTTGTTGCAGTAATTTTAGTTTATTTTGTTATTTAGTATTTTATTTGGACGGAGTTCGCGAGTCCATCACACGGTAGTGTCGGTAGAGGATATACAGATCGTTATTGTTCTACGGGAGAATGTATTATTTAAGCTGAAATGTCATATCAAGTAGCCTTGCAGTAGTACCAACGAGGTCCTTTTCCCACCTTGGCCGCGGTGTGAGCGCTGACGTCACGCCAGCTGTCGCGGCGCGTGACGTCACTGGTCACTGCCGCCGCTGGCCGCCGCCAGGGTTGCAGCGCAGAGGACTTTTTAACGTTAAGATATCTATCTACACTGGTATTATTATTGTCACAGTCAAGCGGAAATGATTTCTACTCACTGTAACTACTGTGAACTTATCAACTTTCAATCTTACATAAATTAATTACAAAACAAGTATGTTAACTGTTCTCAGGGGTGAATGAAACATTTAAACTAATGAGTACCTAAGTGTCTCATATGTAAAGTACAAAAATTGTGGACATTACTGTCTATTAATTATTTGGTACAAAGCCGATCACCATTTTACTGCGGGAAAACCTATTTTTCGCTGTGTTCTAAAACCTGCTTTTTAAATTTATTATTTATACGAACCTCATTTCAGATTATTCGATAAAACATGATCAAGCTTAGATCACAATTATCTGTGTTCATATTTTTGTAATATGTATCACTGAGCGTTATGGACCGGGTCGTTCATAGTACCCACACCACTAAGTTACCGTCTGAGTAGTCACTGCTGAGAACAGTGACACCGTTCACACAAGTTACGCTGGGAGACCTCAAGTCGTCGTGTACTGCTCTATACACTGATCTTATCGCCTTATCCGAATTTTATACATTTAATAAAGTTTTACGATATTAGCTGTTTAGACTTATACCTGTATCAAGACACTGTCGATACCGTAAGCCCCGCCCATCTCCTCTCACCCCCCCCTCGCCGCAGGTGCTGAGCTCCCTGAAGTGACCCCGCGCCCTCGCCGGTCCCAGCTCCTGCCCTAAGTCCTACCTACTAACAGTGAATGTACAAATATTTATGTATTGGATAACTATATTGTGTTGTACCTTTATCGGAGTTTTGTAATGTATCCTATGTAGGAATGTTTGTTCGTTAATCCGTTCGAGACTGTCTGTTCAGTCATATATACAAATAGTTATTTATCATGAAGATTTTAATTATTTAGCATAGTTATTTCTGATAGTCGTGTGTTGTTTATATATAGGAAATTGATCCTTTTACATGTTACCGAGTCGTCGGCGGCACCTCACGATTCTTTAGTAGCAGTGATCGCACGTGAATCTTAATATCTAGTCACAGCTGTTGTGCATTATTATACAGACGATATGATTACCTACTTACTAGTTAGCGACGGGCGGCGAACGCGCACCGCTCGGCAGACACACGTCTGACGTCACGCCGGGTTCATTCGTTTTATGTGAGCCACATAGTGTTGGGCCTCGTGTCGTACAGCTTCAGCAAACTGAACGCTACGTCACAGGCTGCCGGCTGGCTGGCGAGCAGCGCGTACTTGCAACTTTATTATGATGATTATATAATTAACTATACACTGTTAATCTTGATGTCGTGTCGTCTGCTCATCTCCATCGGTAGGTAGCGTGTCTTTAATTAAGTCTACTCTAAATGAAACTGAACATAAGTTTTATTAAATTTTCAATTTCAATGATTGGTCATGTTTTTATTTATCTCCCTTTTTCAACCTTATATATAACTATTAACTAGTTGCTGCCCGCAACTTCGTCAGCGACAATAACTGTCATTATAATCGCGATTAAGCTGAATGAAACGTAATGCGACGAAAATAATATATTATTATTTTGTAGTGGAGCTATGTTAAAACAGTGATATCTTTTAAGATACACTGAAATCTAATTGGGCAGAGCAACTTTGAAAATTTAATTATGTTATGTTAATTTTATTATGCTGGAGCGGATTTTTAAAACTTCAATAAGCATATTACAACTACGACAACAATTATGATGCATGATATTAACGTAACTTTGGTGGTGCACACAACGTAATGTGTTGCAGCACATGCACATACATTTCTCCCCGTTTTAGTTACCCTATAACCATCTTCAATGAATGGGCTGTTGACTGTATTCCTATCACAAAAACCTTTTTTCATGTCTAACAAGTTGTTCCTGAGTTGAGCATGTTCAACAAATGAACTAGCTTTTCTGCTTTTTAAAATATATTTTAATTAATCATAGTTAAGTTATCATTTGATGCAATGCTACAAGGCGATACCTAGAACAGTGAATAATAGTTATGTAGCACAAACCCTATGCATTTGTAGCAGGTTGCTTGTTAGTCTTGAAATTCCTTGCATCAAAAAGCAGCTTAAAAAAATAAAATGTAGGTATGAATTATGATATAAATTTATTAATACTTACTATTCTAGCTACTTGACTAGTTACTATCATTTACACAAATCTGGTTGCTATAGCTAATAATTTGGTGTAGTCAGCCCCTTTGGAGTGAGTCTTTTCTTTGAGTATAGTGCGCAGGATGGTAGGAATGGGCACATGGATGCGATTACCTAGAGGTGTCCCGTTGTCATCTATCAGCACCACATTGTTGCTGTCAAACTTAGGTACTTTGACTTTCTGTGTCTGTTTCAAACCCACTAAGATGCCTTTCTTTTTTTGTCCTTTAATAGCAACCAATACTCTGTCACCAATGTAGCCCACTCCTGTAATGTAAAATGAATAATACATTAGCTACAAGTTTTACATCAATCCTGGACTTAACCTCTGTTTTTTAAAAGCTACATAATATAGAATCAGTTCATTATTGGTTAACCTCATGACCATTGCTTGCTAGTAATCTTTGAAGTGTTGTGATGACCCTGTTACATACAGTATACCTATAAATGAATTGTTTTAAAGTTGGTATAAGGAAGAATAAATCTAGTTAAAATAAAAGTAATACGTTTAGCGCCAGCGCCATAATTCTATTATGACATCCATTAAGTTGAGCCAGTTAGTGGAAAAAAGTCATAAGATACGTACTTGTTTTGTTGTAAACACAAATTACTTTAGGAGGTTTCCCTTCCGCCATGGCTCTTTTCCCAATTTCGGAGTTGTCGACTACTCTAAGTCTTGTCAATAATCTGACCTCATTGAGACAGGCTGTGGTGTGGAACCCGCATGTTTGCTGAGCGGATATAAGCTTGCTAACTACAGACTTTAACATCTCTTTTGGGTTGTCGTTTAATCGTTTTTATGAAGACAAAATAAAACAGTTGAGGTTATAAAATTGTATCACTTGACCGCTTAGAGCTGTCATAATATATGACAGTGACGTTTATTCTTTCGTTAATGGAGTGTAATATGTTGTAAGTTACATTAGGCAAGTTGCCTCATGTCACCATTTATAAAAATAACTTTTAATTCAAATATTATTCCGTGCAAGGGTCCGTAATATATAAACTTCAATAAATATTAATAAAGGATTGCTGTAAAAATTCAACTGAAACACCGTGAAAACACCGTGCGCCATGTTTCTACTTCACCAATATTGTAAACAACATATTGTCAAACGCTAGTTTCAGGTTATTCGTGGTCTTTCATATAAACGCCTTGATAATTTTTTATTTCACGTAAAAATACACAGAAATACACTGCAGTTCCACTGGACAGAGTTACGGGATCTTTTTTAACCAGGTGTTTCGCATATTCTCATCAATGGGTACTTTAATCCACAACTTTTCTGGGTTCTGTATTGATGTATTCTTCCATTCCCGCACGATACAATAGTGGTAATTACTATATTTATCATGTAATCCTTTCGAAGATATGGTTTTGAATTCCGATAAAAAGGTTATGACAGTCACGCGTAGTGTTTACAAGAATAGTCACGTCACGGCCCAGATAATTATAATTAATAGACCATCATGGCGGACGGCGTTTTTGATAGCATAGCGAAAATAAATTTTTAAATTCAAAATATATTGGGATAGGTGCTTCAGAAAAATTTAATAGTTTTTTTATGGTGTTATATAATCGTAATAAACCGTTCTATCAAATCATAAAAATAGTGGCAACTAGCCTTTTAAATATATATAGAAACTATATCTAATATTTACATTTTGAAAATATATAAGACTGAATATGAATGATACAAAATAAAAAATATTTTCAAAGCGACAAAAACGGCATCTTTATCTCTACCAACGTCGGGAATCGCGCCCAGAAGGCTGCCGGCATTGCCACGTCGAATGGCAATTTTCATTCTTTGAGCATAAAACAGACCACTCCCCTGATCACGGGTGGAGTCGACTAGACGCTTTGCGAGTTTTTAATAAAGAATTTGTACACCTGGCCCTCATGTTCGGTTTTTAGGGTTTCCGCGGCTCCAGCAGAAGCGCATTGCGAGATCTTTGTACTAAGAATGTGGGATGGCGCGAGGCGGTCGATGCGTGTCGCATCCCACACCAAAGGCCGAACCAATTTCTAAGGCAACATTCCGTCACAACCCCAATTCCGCTATTTACAATGGCCGATTGAATGAATGGCAATTGGATTAAATTTGCGACTATTCCTATTCCCTTAAGCATTTTGCCTACGCAATAGTTGGTTCATTTTATTGACTGTGAGTGTTCCGCCGCACCGTACTGAATTTCCGATTATTGTTTTTGAAACCTGCTCAGAAAAATAAGAGTAGTGTCATTTTAATCCTATTTCCATTAATTCATCGGCCATTGTAAACAGCGGAATGGGGGCTTCAGGTCTCTTCAGGTACCATCGTTGCTTACCAAACCATTCTTCTCTAAAACGGCAGGTACACCAGCAGTGACAAGAGCATGACGTATCACGACACCATGCCATCTGTTGATTACTACTAAGTGTACACAATAAAGTACGATATTTTTAATGTGCGTAGCCAGCCTGATAGATGAAACGTACTGCCGCCCGCTTGCAGTCAGTCATGACCGTATCCTCCATCCCTGTAATATGGCGAGGGAGGTGATGGCTGACCCTTGCGTCATACTCGTGAGCGGGTGCTGCTTGCGGTGGCTGGTCGGTCTGCTGACCTTGACCTTAGTACTTACAGTAATTCGACCTTCAAAAAGTGCTACTTAGTAGCCTAATCTGAATAAATGAATTTTGATTTTGATCCCAAGCAAATTCAGAACCATCGATTAAACTCAACAAACCCTCAGATCGTCGGAACTGTGACCCCGACCCTGACTTTTTCTATGAAGCTATCCAGTGAGTGAAAAAAGATACAAATAAGGCTTAAAAAAACTAGTGGGGAGATTGTTGTAGAAATGTATAGGTACATAGATTGACCTAATATTATAAGTAGGTAATCTCATAAATAAAATCATGGTTCAAGGCAATGAAGTTAGAAACTAGAGGTTTACTTGACTTGGAAGGTGTAAGTAACTCTTCAAGGATGAGAGAAGTCCTGTTGAGTCTAAAAGAGATTCTATTACAGTTACATATACTTTCATATAAAACGATAGTTTTATTCTTTTACTCTTTGGTTTATTTGCCAGTCGGCTTCTAACATACCTACCCGAATTTTATAAGAATTCATTACTTTTTGTCCATGTAAGCATTTGTTTTAAAGTAGCTAGTAGTACCTAGCAAATACAAAACGCACCCGTCTTATTCTTAGACTTCCGCTCCGAGGCTCGTCGCACTTCATTTTCCCACGTTTTTACTCACTTTATTTTTTTCCACTAATTTATTTATCTTCATCATCGTCATCATCAGCCCATATTCGTCCCCTGCTGGACATAAGCCTCTCCAATTGCATTTTATTATCTTGCAGGATTAGTACATCCTTGGTTTTTCGCTTCCCAAACTTTCTTTGATAGTTTTAGTCTAGTGGTAAGTGACTCTAACTGCTAGAACAGAGGTCGTAAGTTCGATTCCCACCCAGGGCAAATATTTCTGTAATGAACACGATAATTGGTTCTGTATCTGTCGACATTTATTATAAGAACTATAATAAAACAATAACAAGATCCAACGGACAAACTAGGTAGATTTTTTTTTGTACATTGTATCAAATTAGATCTTTAACATGTGCCTTTGGAAATTCATCATCATCATCATCCTAGCCTTTTCCCAACTATGTATGTTGGGAAAAGGCTTCCAGTCTGACTAGATGCAGTTAAGTACCAGTGTTTTACAGCGATTGCGTTTCTGACTTCCTCAACCCAGTTACCTGCGCAACACGACACCCCTTAGTTAGACTGGACCTTAGTAATAAATAAATAAAAATTCTCGTATATCGCGGTGTACGAAATTGAATTCCTCCGAAACTGCTTGACCGACTGTCATGAAATTTTGTGTACATATTTCGTAACTACTATTTTTCATATAAACTTTATTTAATCCCCTTTAGCTCATTTAGATGGTAAAACAACGATTTCTGAGCCAGCCTGTATTATCTAATAGACTTTATTACACATCACATGAGTACAGACACATAATAATATTTTTTATGATATCCATATTGATTGGTAGCAATTCCGTAAAGGCCTTTTCTAAAACTACAAACCAGTGTACGTGTAGCAATATTTATTTACAAATGGATTTTGAGAGATTTTTTTACTTGGTTTTAAATATAACAGTGATGTTGAAATACTTTTTTTTCGAATCGCATGTACAAACGTTTTATGACAAGGTAATTCCTAAGATACACAGAGTACTATCTGCTGACTTTCATGATCAAATGGCAAGAACATGACTTTTATTAACATGAAAATAATATGGTGTTTGGCTCACCATTACCCATTGAGTTTAGCTCGTAGTAATGAGTCTTCTTGTCACGTAGCAGCAGGTTGATTGATCCCATTGAAGTAATGAGAGCTGTGACAGGCGCGGCGTTGTGGTGCGTCGCCTTTCTAATTTATCACCTGAAACGACCCCTCCGCACACAAGACGTCTAGTTTGTGCAATCTTCAGAGTGGGATTCAATTACTCATTTTTATTGGTTTGAATCAAAGGAGTATTGATTACACAATCGTCTCCGGACGAGAAGTGGAGCGTCGGCGTGCGGTGCGGCTGCGGCGCGGTGGCGGTGCGGCAGCGGCGCGGCTGCGGCGCGGGCGGCGGGCGGTGCGTATTGATTGCTCGTCGTTAGGGGCACATCTCGATTACAGAGCTCGTCGCGTCAATGATTAAAGGCGGTAACCCAATAAGGAGCGGATTGCGGCGGTTATCGGAAACAAAACAAAAGAGTGCGGGCTCGATTTACGTCATTAGGGCGCGACAGGACGCGACACCTCGACTCAATGCCTTTTAAAGATGTTTAAGTTCCTTTATCGCGCTTATAATGGTTCGTTTTCGCGTTCGTATCCGCCGCTATTGTGCCGCTGTCCAAACAGACGCCCCCCCGACCTTCCGGATCCTCCACCGCACTCTGCTATCTGGCATGGGTTTGTTTGTATAGCTGATGGCTCGCTGCCTGTCACTTCCTTTTATTGGAACAATACTTACATGGTTCAGTAGAACTGCTAGTGAATTATAGAGCAATGTTTTGGATATCTCATGTCGTATTGTGTTACAGCTATTGTGTTGCCTGCCTCATATTAAAAAAAATAAAGAATGGAGAAAGTAAGTATACTTCATTTGTTTAGGTAAAAATTAACCGTCTTTATGTTTAAAGGCTCAGTTTAGAATAAAACGCGATTATAACTACAATAGAATATACCAGTAGGTAATAGTTTTATTTATTTTATACGTGTTTGCATTAATAGACACAAGAATGTTTAGACTTCCTATTTCATGATTGTACCTTTAAGTACGTAAATATAGAGTATGTATGGTATGGCATGAATAAAATGTGAATACGACAGTGATGTTCCCTGCAAGGTTGGAGCCCGCGGAGCTAACTGTCTGGACTATTTATTATCATGAGAACGTTGGATTTCTGTGTTGAGTATTCCGGATCGGTTATAATAAAACTATTCAATTAAAGTTAGGTATTGTTTAAGTTTGAAGTTTCGTTTGAAGTTTCTTACATTTTGTCTGTCTGTCTGCTTTTCCGATATATTGCCGGATGGTTGTCGGAAATATTACACTATTGTAAATATTATTATTATTTGGTGGCGTTATAATATATTTTGATTTACTGGATAACCCAACTGAAGTCCGCCTTGTCCGTTCCGAAACTGGTCGGGTTGTGCCGAAAACTACGCGTTAGTAAATCCTTTTGAGAAATGAAGGTAACTTTCTGTTTATTAACCATGTTAGTAAACGCGAGTTACGGTCTTCAATGACACCAGTATCTACTATACCTACACGTGTTGTCTTGACTCACTGATGTTGGTTTTGATGTGGTTTTGACGTTGGTTGATCCTCTAAAGTAGTTTCCTCTAGTCTCTAGGTACTACTAGAAGAATACTGAGCTAAGCTACTGGTTGCATACTAACTATAATAAAAGTACATACTTTTCCCATGTTTTATACACTCACTCTCCTTGTTTGTTTGTCGTTCCGGTTGAATTCTTGCAACCTAATTTTGACTCACTTCCCGATAAGCTAGTACACTGAAATTTCGAGGATAGCTTCAAATACAATGATAAGGCAATTTACAACTATAAAAACGGCTGGATCGATTTTGATAGAATTTTAATAGAGTGACATTTAAAAATTTGGGTTTTTAAGTTTTTTATCTATTAAATTATTTTTAATTACATATGGTTTTTTTGCTGGATCTTCTCCATATTAATGAACTCATGAAACCAGACTCTTAATATTAATGGTTCATTTTGATATTCAATTTTAAACTTATTTTTCATTTCTTGATTCTAAATTATATCTATCGTTTGCGTAAGGGATTGGGTTTATTGCTGTAATTAAAAATATCTGGTCACTCTTTATTAAATATGTCAAAAGCTTTTGTAGATGGAGTTCATGTAAGCCAATACTTTTTGATAAATATAATATTTGTTTCGACACTCACAGATGTGGAGACAAGTGGTCTTAACGATTGCCACTTTTCCGAGCGAGAAACCTTTTTTTTTGTTTCTTCAATCCAAGTTCAAAATCAAAAGTTTTTTTTTAAGAAGGCCGATTGCAGTAAGACAGTACAAACGGAGAAGAACTGAAGAACCAGCAAGAAACTCCAAACGTTGCTATTTTATAAATAAATGTAACACCTACACAGTTTATTATCCTACATTATTACGTATGTTTGCAAAAACAGCGTAAAATAGAAAACCTAGTATTTATTTGCATAGATTTAGCGGTGTTTTTAAACTTGCTGAATGGTAAACTGTGAATAATATGAAAACATTTTGTTTTTAAAAAAAGGCAAAAAAAGTTTTTCCCTTGAAAAACATCTTTCACAAAGCATATACTAGTTATCTTTTTGTACGTTTTTCGAATGCACATTATAATTACTTTCCAGGTAGTATGGTTACGATACCTACAGTAAATAGGCTTATCCTATGCTAGCGTCTTCTATACTGCATCTCCACACGCGGGGTGCGCGCCTGCCTCCAGCCGGCTCCTCGCAGAGCTCACAGTGCTGTCTGCAGTCCGTGATCCTAAATACTAGTACTTAGACACATTTGACATTTCGCTAATTAATCCTTTCCCCATCCGTCTGGATGAGGGCAGGCTATTGTGCACTCGCCACGTCGCGCTAATTTTTTGCCGCCATATTGAAAGAGGTGGCGAATCAAATAATGGAGAAATAATTTAATCAACACGCCCTCGTGGACGATTCGATTCTAAGTAGTGGTGTTAGGGTGTAATGTCGCGCGGAGGTTTGCGGAGGGTGGCGAAAAAACTGCGGCTCGTCGTGTGTGCAGCCGCCTTAATAGCCACCTCCCGTGTGACGCGCACCCCCTCCCCCGGCGGGCTGCTGCTGCCCCCCGCGGCCCCGGCCCTCGCGAAGTCTTTGCGGCCGCAAATTGAAATGAAATTGCATAATTCGCGCACGCAGCGCCACCCGCCGCCCGCACCAGCGCGCCGCGGCGCCGTCGGTACTGGCGAGATGTTTGCGCCTAATGAAGTCCTTTCGAGGCTCACCTGGGTTACGATGATTCGTTTTGCATAAATATAGAAATTTTATGAGCAAATTATGTTAATAGCAATGTGTTCAAACTTTTATGTTGCTATGTTACAGATGTTTGTATCTTTTATTAGAAGTTAGTATCTAAGTGGTACCTTCTTCATCATAAAGATGAAGAATTTCTCAAACCCACAGCAATTTACTGACAGCGTCGTGAAGCATACTGTTATAAATTGACTAAGTTACTTCATTAACTACATAACTATCTATCGTACTTGATCACATTAACAAATAAAAGTCATTTATTATAGCAAAAACTAGTATAGGACATTGATTATGGAGTAACAACCTCAGCTGTAGTTCAGAAAACTATGTCGTAACTATGTCTATTCCGACGTTGGTATTTTTAGTACAAAAACTTTACGTCAAGCAATGCTGGAAATATTACTGTTTACCACAAGTTGCAACATTTTCAAGATGGCCTGGTTGCCTGGCAACACGACTAAGGCTGACCAGGTGATGTCTGCTCACAGAGATGATTTGCATGTCTGTCCAATTGAAATGCTGACAAAAAAATGTCTCGTCATTTTTGCCACATTTATAGCAAAGATCAATTCGCTTTATGTTTGTAATAAGATGAATAATTAGATATATGTAATTCAACATCATAATGTACAGTATTTAAATAGTAACATTTGTGTATTTTTTAATTTATCTTTATGATCACTTTTGTCTTGTTCAAACGCAGTAATTTCAGTAAGAGTTTCTAGCCTTTAAATGAAGATAAAACAATAAGTTGGATATCGTGTGATGTCATTTACCAGTTTGTTTTTACTGGCAATGTCCAGCATTTCCATACTTTTTATGTTTATATCATTATACTGATTTGACTAAATTATAAGCATGTTTTCGATATTTTTTATTATCCATCGAATTATACATAGATGAATACCGTTGTCATCGGCGGACCAAAATTAATAAGGTTTGTTTCTCGTATCTGATCATAGCTCTCTTCGAGGCAGTTGTCTCTGTTGTCTTGTGACTCTTACGTGCACAGTGAACCTAAGGCTGTTAAAAAAACGCTGTTTTATTTCTTTTCTTTTTATTACCGGGACATTAGGCATTAGAGAGGAAACGAAAGCTTTAAAGAGGGCATCAGGTGCTCTTGTGAAAAATCTCCAGAATCCTATGCCCAATTAAAATTGAGAGCTTTGCTTGATTTATAGTTTGTTAAATATAGCTTGAGCACTATGACAGGTGACAATCAAAGCAACATTGAAATATAATGTGATGTATTTATCAATAGACTGCCTCATTACACTTATGACAGTCGAATGGATAAACAATTTGGTAGGAAAACCAACATAGAGAATTTACACAGTTTTTAATGTTTCGATACAATTATAACTCACAGCGAATATCTCAATTTTATTTAATTGTCTCTGAGTTCATGATAACTGTGACTCAAGTATAGTTATCATGATGAGATTTTTTCCTACCATGGTTTTTTTTAAATTTTACAAGGTTCCCATAAATTCAGCAAATGTAACTGTATTATTAAAATTGCAGTTTACAAAAAAAATACAGTTTTATCCACATATATTGACAACATCGAATACAGAACTATTGCGAATATAAAATTAAAGCTTCAATCAGTTGTTGTTCTGAATATTTTAAGCTCTGAAGTTCATGCAGCATAATGTCATAGAATACTAATATCTTTGACTTATCTAAACTTAGTAATATACAGCTGAATAATTGTTTGTTTGTTTGAAAGTGCTTATGTCAGGAACTACTGGTCCGATTTCAATAATTCTTTCAATTATATCAAATTAGCTATCTAACATAGCTAATTTGTTGAGGAAGGCTTATGGGTCACATATTATACCATCATGCTGTCATTAATAAAAGGAGTAATAGGTACAACTACAGAAAATGCCGTAACGGGGAGGAATCATCATCTTTGTTGCCCTGCTACAGCGGTTTAAGGTACGTAAATCATGTATGACGAAAAAGTTCCTCATCCGAGGTGTACAGATGCGTCTGCGACGGTATGTCTATATTTCAGGTGCACTGTAAGGATTTTTATGAAAATAAATTTGGTTCTAAAAGAATGCTCATTTTCAAGGCGTTATTTATCGCGTATGTGAATATCAAAATATAATTTTCAAGAAAGGCCTTCACATCATTTCATTTTAGAAAATACCTTAGGAGGAGAAATAACTGTTTAAACAAAACTCCAAAAAAAAAAGGATTGAGCGGTGGCATCGTCGATTGATTGATTTAAAGAAATATATAAAAATATCCTACGTGTTAATCCTATGTGGTTTTCGCGTGAAAGAGGAACAAAAATCCATAAATACAAACTTACGTTTATAAAATTAGTAGAATCACTGACACGCGGACGAAGTCAACAGTAACGGGCAACAGCTAGAGCTTGTGTATACGGATTTTGAAGCAAAGCTAATTACAGCTGTGCGCGACTTGGTGCGCGTTCGGTCCCCGCTCATAGCGAGTATTTTTGTGATTCATAAATAATTGTTATAAATCTGGGTAGTCTCTGGGCATGTGATACGATAGCTGCCTTGGCAAAGACTGCCTTACATAACATATCAATGAGAGGAAAGCAGTTCTGATCAAGTTTCGGTTTCGGCGGCTTCACTCTACATTTATCAGTGCCAGAAAGGTTTTAGTAATAGACCTCTGTGTCATCGCTACTCTCTCATTGCTGTATTCCGACGCCGAAAGATCGCGAAACTTTCTAACTCCGAGATGTACTCAGAACAAACCTCGATACCACTTGACTATCAAAGCAGTCTTAGTCGAATTAATCACACATGCTTAAATGGCTGGACAGATTGAGATGAAATTTAGTGAGGCAACTGACACTTCGGACAGTTAACTTTAATCCGCCTGTATTAAAGCAGGGTTATGTTTTTGCAGCTGTACCTGACAGCCAGGCGGTGAGCGGCAGCTAGTATAATTATATTTCAATTAAAGCCTTTGAAGATCAAGTACATCGGAGGTGAAATAGTACTAATACTTTCTGTAGTTGCACTATTTGCTGTCCCTTATTGATTATCCAGTATAGGATAATCTATCAAGACTAGTTGATACTATCTCAGTTATGTGTATCACTAGTTACACACTGATTCAGTAGTGCCACTAGTTTATCTCGGCAGTACGAGCGCGTCTAGCACAAGTGTCGTGCGCTCCTTCCTGACTACAAGTGCAACATTAATAAAATTAATCCGTCGTGTTCAATGTTGCCGCACTTCGTTGTCGGATCCGTATCGTGTCCAGTGTTTAGGGTATTCAACCTTAATCTACGATGAGTAAGATAAAAGTATTATGAAGTATTTATTTATTTATTTATATAGGTTTACCAACAGCTTCTGTGTACAGTAATGCTTATGTATATTGATAATAGTGTCTAAGACTTACACAGTTGCCAATTACTGGTTAACCAGCATTCACAAAAGAAGTGATAAGTGCTAGGAATAATCTAAAACTAGATTAACTAGGTTACATGAGCTTAAAGTTAAAATACAAGTATTTATGAAATGTATGAAATATTTACATTGCTTGACTAGCTAGGGATTCTTAGACGCCAACTGACCTGAGAAAGTTGCTTGAGTGGGCATCGAGGGCCAGCTCTACTCATTACAACTCTTTGGTATTTGTATCAGCTGCGGGCGCCATGCCGAGCTCGGCTGGATTTTCACGCTTTGCTTGTAAATTTATTGGTATTTAAGTATTTGGGGATATAGCTCTTCGAAGCTTTTAAAATTAATATCTACTTGCTCACCATCAAAATGTTAAACAGTGTGAATATCTTTTACTAGCTGTTGCCCGCGACTTCGTCCGCGGGGTTAGAAGATATAAGTTAGAAATTTTTGAACGGCAGCCCTCGAAGATGAATTATTATCCTTGTTTTATTATTACCATTGTATCCATTGTAGAATTTTTCAATTTGAACCAGTAGTTCCTGAGATTAGCGCGTTCAAACAAACAAACTCTTCAGCTTTATATATTAGTGTATAGGTATGGATTTTTATAAATGGACAAAAAAATATTGTATTATATCTGTGAATATAAGCCGAGAAAATGCTTTTTTACAGATTGTGCAACGAAATAAACAGCTTCCACCATCTTAAGACATTTGGGTTTCGCCCATGTCGCGACGCACGAGCACCATGGGAGCTAGTGTTACTCGTATTGCAAACATTAGCTCTCATGGTACTCAATCTGATAAGGAATATTGACTCCACTGAGCTTTTAAGGTACCAACAGGCTTCAAAAATGTCGTGTACAGATTCCGTAAATCTGGGAATCGGACAACATATTTTTTTTCATAACCCCATTTATTTTGACTTCTTAGGATTCGTATGGCAAAACTACGTTTGCTGGGATATATGTAAGTGTGTTTACAGTTTGAGTCTATATGGCGTTGTGTAAAAGTTTTGGAATGTATAATTATTAAAAAAACAAGGTTTAATCTTTTTATATTTCCTGGGAGTGAGAAAATATTGTAACTCACTAAGTAACGCAGCTCGTCCGATAGTCAAAGACAACTGTGGTTTACCGCCACGTCTACTAGGTCGAGGTGCCAAACCGACAGTGGCTAGACAGTAGAGTACATAAACAGATTAGCTTAGCACCATGTTAGCTTAGCGTACTTCAGGAAACAGTGTAGAGGTAAACCATACCAAGGGCGAAACCATTGACTTACAATGTGGTAGTTTCTCCCCGTTTGAATATAGTCACAGTCATAATCATTATGTAGAAAGGAAGTATTTCGGAAAGTCTAAAGGAGCTGGCCCACATAGCATCTTACATTGTAATACCTAATTATTTTACACACGTAGTATGCAGTATAATGTATTTTCTCATATACAGTTGCGGTGATCGACACCTAGTAGGTCACATTACATTTTAGTTGATTTTAGATTAAAGTTGTAAGACAAGGCATTTTGCACGCCTTTAAAAAGGACCGGGATGCTTCCCATGAAGTAATCTAGTAAATTAAATAAGATACAAATTCATCAAAGTTAAACTGTTGAGGCAATAAAAATAATAGACTTTTACGCAAGACTGGTGACTGAATATTTCTATTTAGCTCCTTACCAGTAGCTAAAAAGTTCAGATATTTTTTTCCTACTAACGAATATTGTTCTTGTTAAGTTGTATACAGAAATAAAGTGAATGTGGTGAAACAAATATGTAGTTAACCAAGTTTTTGTAGAAGGTAATGCGATGATTTCGGTTTGATTTACAAACGATTTATATGCACCACAAATGTTTATAATAGGTTTAGAATACTTTACTCAGACTCCTCTATTTATGTAGATAACTCGATTGTAAAACCGGATATACAATTTCGTGGAAATCAATATTAATCTAGGTATATGTTTTGCGCTGTTCCCGCATAAAACTTACTGTAATTTTATACATTTATTTTCGCAGAGAGTAACTTCTGGAGTTTTTGTCGGTTCATCTCCATAAGAATGACACTTTGAAACCGCGCAACTGGCTCTAATTGCGCGGTTCCAGTGTCAATGTAAAGTTTTGAAAGTGCCTGAAAAACGGCCTACAGGAAATATTTTTTTTTTTTGAAATCTGCCTGCAGGCTATAATGGGATTACTGTGCTGTATGTACATCTATTACTACTGATTGCCTATATGGTAAGAAACAATGAATTACATTAAAATTAACTTTGAACATTAATTAGATAAAATAAAAACGGTTATTGAAATTACATTACTAATGCAAAACACTGCGTTTGTTGTAGACATCACAAACTAATGAATAAAAATCATTGCTATAATGATGCTCTATATAATGCGGACAACATCACATACATTGTTCTGAACCCAAAGTAAGTTGCTAAAGCACTTGTGTTATGGAATTCAGATACAACGAAGATACCACAAACACCCAGACCCGAGACAATGTACAAATGTGAATTTTTACATTGACCCGACCGGGGATCGAACCCGGGACCTCAGAGCTAGCGACACCTTGAAACCGGTGCGTACGCCACTCGACCACGGAGGTCGTCAAATACGAGTATAAGTACCTACATCTAAGCTCCTATATATTCTGTACTTTCAAATGTATCTGAATATATTTTCAGCAAGCGCGTGGGTGGCGGGAGGCATCCTAGAGGGCCCCTTGATCGACAGCTTCTTGATATGGTAATTCAGGCGCCTCCAGGGACATCAGACCTTGTGCGAGGGCAGGGGGGGGGGGGCTAACGAATAAATGTGGTAATTCAATGTCATGGTAAACGGCGGAATACCCTCGGTATCTGTCACGAGTGGGCTCGTACAGGGCAACAACTAGAGTAAAAGAAGTATTAAGTGATTTATATAATTTTATTCGCGGAAATAAACATCAATGTACTTTTCTTTTGACTTTTAGATGTAGATGAATGTTCTTGCAAGAACTAGTATCAGTCGATTGATTTCAACAAAAACATGTAAAAACCCACCTGATATTAGTTAATAGATAACAATAACAAAAATTTGCTAAACTTTTGATAGTAACTGTCGTGAGAATGATTCATTATTAAATGATGTAACGGTTTACTCACGCGTATTTATCGGGGTAGCCCGTCAGTCAGTTCGACTCGGGATCCCGCCACGTCTGCTCATGATTAAGGACTCCGGTTGGGTCCGAAACTAGTCGGGCTACCCCGATAAATACGCGTGAGTAAACCGTTACATCATTTAATAATTTGTTAAACTTATTGTTTCTTATTTCGTTTGGATGATGTTCATCCTGTTGTCATAGTTTTGAATCAGCTCTTAGGCGTCTGACGTGGCTAGGCAGACCCTTTAAATATTTTCAGGTCAGCTGGCTTCCTCAGAATGTTTTCTTTCATCGTTTTAAACATATCAAAACATTTTATGATATGCATGTGAACTTTATACATTAGTGTGAATTTAAACATTTGATCTTTGACTGGGCAGACTTACGGTCAAATTACTAATCTTTTACTGCGCTTATTTTAATAAGGTGTTTACTAACGGGTATGGTGTGGCTTAGGTCAGATAGGCAGGCGCTCCTTGTAAAGCACTGGCACTTAGCTGAATCCTGTTAGACTGGAACCCGACCCTGACATTTGCGAAAAAGACAACTGATAGTATTAGATGTAAAATTTCATGACATATGTGCAGACAAAATTAAGTATGATCGTAAAAATATTTTCTGTAGTAATTTTGCGTTTTCAAAATAACTGTTAACTTTATAATGGTCACTAAGTAATAAATATATCACTATTTTTAGTCATTTCCATCCTCTTTTTTTCGGACTTTGTCACCCCGATACTGAATTTTCATTTTAGAGTTGTATCAGCTATACCACATGCACAAAAACACCTAGATTTAGAAGGAACATTTGTGAATCAACACGCATGCTAGAGGCTGATGTGGAGTGCTATTATATCTTGCTAATAATAATGCTAATTACGTAGTTACCAAACTTCTCTATATGGTATAGGGACCACGAAATACGATCATAGACATTTGTGTGGCTTAAGGTTTATGTCTCATAAAAATTATATCATCAGGTGTATACCTAAGTAATCTTTTTGGAGACAATACTATAGATAAAATAGTATGATAAAGATTAGATTTTTTTTTAAACTATTTATTATTACGTATAAAACTTTTTTTTTATTCTCTGAATAAATTCGCGATGCCTATTACTATTGTTGTTTGGAACCAAAAACTTGTACAACTGTTGTTTACAGACTCCTTCACGATTAATTAAGGACACACTTAAGGAATCGTGGGTTTCTATATGACTGCTTTCTACCTTTTACATCCCTTTAGTGGTGGATTTCGGAAATCGTGGACTTCCTTAATATATCACAATATTCAACCATGGTCATATTGTGTAATAGCATTATCTATACTATTATATAAAGCTGAAGAGTTTGTTTGTTTGTTTGAACGCGCTAATCTCAGGAACTTCTGGTCCAAATTGAAAAAATATTTTTAATAATGCAGGTATAAATCATAACTTATATCTTTTACCCACGGGGACGAAGTCACGGGCAACAGCTAGTAAGCAATAATGGAACAGACATAGAATGTCTATCTTATATATGGGATGGATTTTCTATATTCTTATGGATTACCAAATCGCTCTGATGAATGATCAGAAAACTGTAGCTTCAACATTACATGCCATTGATATCCTTAGAAGACAACTTGATGAGGCCACCGCTCGCGCCGCAGTCAGCGATAGTGTATCTCTTGGGTATCAGGACACCGGCCAGTGTTTACTACCTTATCCAGTAGGTAGGAAACAATTTTTAACGTTGTGATGATGATACTTATGGCTGGGACATCATTGTAAAATATTTTGAAAGAGTCTATTATGCATGGAAAAAATAAAGAAAACGAGAGGTATTTTCATTACGGTTTTAATTTATTTATATTTCAAGCACCACGCAAAAGCTTTTGTAGATTGAAAAGCGTGCAATATTTTTAATTGTCATGTACTTATCGCGTTTCATTATGTAATACAGGTTCTCCCGTCGTAAAGGCTTCACGTCGCCAGCTTGAGGGAAATAATAATTCCCGCTTTAAGTCGCGGCTGCGGAATATTTCCCCAATGATTAAAGCCGCGGAGTCACTTCACTCCGCACTCCATTATGCGAAACTGTAATCATGAAACTATCCACACAAGCTTACCACGCAACCTCGCAACAAGTTGAACGCGCGCGTTTACGTTACACCTTAGCACAATCGTCGCCGCGCCGGTAACGTAAACGTATCGCCAAACGTTACGGACTGCGGCTCCCCCGCGAGTTCGCCTACATAATTATTTAAGTTAATGATATACTACACCTTTCATGCTATAAATGATTTCTTTTTTCACCGCGTGCGAGTGGGACGGCGGTGGTATGTAAGGTGATGAGTGCGAGAGGGAGGCAGCGAGTAGGGTGGTGCCTCCCGGTGGTAATGCGGCTCTTTGGATTATAATATCGCGGAGTCCGCGGCTCGGCCTGAGAGCAGTGGGCTGCTTTTAATCTTGCTTACTTATGTACTCGCAGCCAAATACCTATGTACTGTTCTCACTTGCAAATAACTTTAGGGTTCTCTCTTATTACTTTTTCATTTTTGTTTGATGTTTAAAACGTTGAGCACGTAAATTATGTACGATTTAAGCAAAGTAATTAAGTTTTCTGATTACAGAAATACACTTATTGTTCCGAGTTCGGCAAAGGCAATGTAACAAAGTTGTTACCAGTTGCGATGGTCTGTGGTGTGTATTCAGTCAGTCTAGTATAGATTGCTGATAAGGCCCTAAGAAGTATTTGCCAGAGAAATATTTTTTCTCTATAGACTATAATGGTATCCTAGTGCATACTAGTGCATACTAGTATACATTAGATTTTTTTCAAGAAATAATCAGCGAGTATAAGTCAATTGAGATACTTATTCTTCTTTGAGCAGATATTTAATAGCTACGACACAAACTAATAATATGGCTCTCTACAAGCAAACGAACATATGTTTAAGATTTGTGTGGCTTTAGTATTTTTGTGTGCTAATGGATAGTTCAATAAAGATTTTGTGTTACGAGTATTATCGTATCCAAAAAGTAATCTTGTTATAACAAATAAAAACTATCTAAAATTGAAGGCTTTCTTTCATAGTTTATCACCACAACATCGAGTTGCACGATAATAACTGTAACGAAGTAAAATAATGTAAAATTATGCGAGGAGTGATCGTGAGCTGTTTATAGCTCCACGGCAAGTTGATAACATTACAAAATGACATAATAAGTGTTCATGAGTGTCCACGCGGCCGCGCGCTCGATACTGCTAAACTTCGTTACTCGCAATAAATTAGTTTACCTGTTTCAGGATCGGCACCGGCTCAACAGCTATTTCTAGTAATTTGATGAAGTTTTTAGTGGCTCAGGATGTAAACTAATGGCAACATGATTATATAATAATACCAAAGTGTGCACTTGATCGCTTCGCTTGATCACTCTCCAGCTGGTGATTTTCAGGTTCTAAATTAACAGAATCCATATGCACAAGTTTTGTTCCCTAGCAACAACTCACAACTTACTGCACACGTTGGTCTTTAACTCTAAGGCTTTACCAAATAATAGTCTTAAATAAAGTTAGGCATTCATTATGGATTTTAATGTTAGTACGAACTAGACCCGAGTAATTTCTTCCTGGCTTCCTTGTATGGCGCCCGCGATATAAGGAAGAAATGACGTCCTTAACTTGTATTACTTTCTTCCAGAGAATCGCGGGGCTACCACAAACATTCAAGTCACATGCTCACTGACACAAGACACTGGTTGCTTAAGTAAGTATCAATTTATTGAAACCAAATCACTTTAAAAGTGGTACTTTCTGGCTATTGCTCAGGTTATTTATATTTATGCTTTTTCTATAACGTATCAAAAGAAACAACGAACTCTGACATAAAAGACACATTTCAGACGACTTGTCGAATTGTTCTCACAATTGTTCTCTTACAACATCATTGCTTGAAACATCGATACTAAGTAATTGTTTATTAATTACTCAACTTTGCTGAAAGTTAGCACAACATTATTTAAATTAAAACTTAAATATTTTTAACGCACCTAAAAAGGTTATTTTGTTTGCAAACATTTAGCCTTTAGTAATAGCCATTAACTAGGTTAGTGTGAAAGTTCAAAAAAAAAATGAGATTACTTACTTTTTGTAATATTTTATTGAAGTATTGTGTCCTGCTGTTGTTTGATAAATCATGATCATCATGACGTTAGAGCTTGCTCGTCCAGGCATAGTTTAACTAATCTTCGATATTTTTAACCATTTCTTTGAGTATTCATATCCTCGTATATGAATACTCAAAGAAATCCAACGAACCTCTGTGAGAAATATGTTAGGGTTGCAATTATTTACAATTAAAAAATACTCACAATCAACACGCGGTTCATGTCTACTTACTTTGTGCAACATGACGTTATGTATGCTATGTCATAGTGCTAGTCCCATGTTAGCGTACGTATATAAAAATCTGAGGACGTCACAGGTAAAAATATGTTCATCTAATAGTTACAACGATTTTTCATGCAAACGATTTATGAACTTTGTTATATTCTTTATAATTTGTCCTATTATATTTAGTTTCCTATATCAGGAACATTATCTATACTAATATATAAAGCTGAAGAGATTGTTTGTTTGTTTGAACGCACTAATCTCAGGAACGACTGGTCCAAATTGAAAATTTCTTTTTGTGTTGAATAGACCATTCACCGAGGAAGGCTTTAGGCTATAAACCATCACGCTGCGACTAATAGGAGCGAAGATACAATGGAAAACGTGAAAAAAAACAGGGCAGGTATAAATCATAACTTATATCTTCTACCCACGGGGACGAAGTCGCGGGCAACAGCTAGTAAAATATATTTTCGCTGAGTAACTCTACATATCTTTGAGACCGATTTGATTTTCTTGACAAGGTAAATCCTGGCTAGCCAAGTCGTAATCACTCATTTCTTTATTTGCTTTAAAATTCATAATATTTTTATGAAACCGAATTTAGTTGTTTTTATAAGAAGGAACACAAATAATATTAACTGAATAGTTTAAACATATTATAACAGCAACTTCCTGCGGAATTTCCTTTACAAAGGGTAACTAATGATCAGTTAATTTTGTCTTTTTTGATACTCAAATCTAATACATAAAATTCTCGTGCCACGGTGCACGTAATTGAGCTCTTTTTGAAAAGGTTCGACTGATTCTCATGAAATTGTGTGTGCATATTGGGTAGATGTGAGAATCGGACAACATCCTCATCTATTTTTCATATCTACTTTTTTATTGTTCCTCTGAACAACAATACAGCCCGCCTGGTAGTTGCTGTATTTTTTTGCTGTACTCTTAAATATTTATTGATTGTTGACTTTGGGAATAACTTACTTTTGATGTCATTTGATTAATTCAAATGCAGGTCTCCAAGGTCCATTACCTTTGGGACCTGCAATTAAATTATGTCGGGATTTGTGTTTTAAAAATTATCTGATTTTGATAATATTACAAAGTTGAAGAGTTTATTTGTTTGTTTGAATACCCTAATCACAGCAACAACTGGTTTAAAAAATATATATTTTAGTGTTAGATACCTTATGTACTGATTTGAGCTATAAGTAATAGGATATTAAGTACCATCAAGCTTTGATTAACAGGAACAGAGCAGCATTGAAATATGCTACAAAAACTTGCAATTTAAAACTGACTCTACAAATCCGATTTATTTAATTCTTTAACATTTTTCTTTATAACTGCGCGGGTGGAGTAGCGGGCTGCAGCTAGTTTTGTATAATCATTGTTGAATAGTTGGGTGATATTACCAATTTATTTGTGGTGCTTCAAAATACATTCAAATATGGTACCATTTTAGTAGCACACCAAATAATACAAATAAAATTGTCTATGGCTTCGTTTTTTGTTTACTAAATTTACTGCTGGTTTAACAATCATCAATCGTCATATTATTGATTAGTTTGTGCTCAACTGTGCTCCCGTCCAAAGTATTAAAAAAAGTTATCAGTAAATCTCGTTTCAAATAAAAGTAAGTAATTCAAATATATCTATTTCATACTCTGGCGATCCCATGACATTGCAACGTTCAATAATATTCATTTTTTGTTCAATCTTTCTGTAATGTACAGCAGAATGTCTGTGTACATATGTTATGTTCTCATCTCACGTTACACATTACATATGTACAGACTCACACAAGCTCACACGTACACGTACCTAGAGAACTACATTAAGACGATCATGTGTATGTGCGTGGTCCGCATGTAATTACTATTGTTTTAACGTTGTATGTGAGCTTCGTACAGTCGGCCGCGAAACTGTGGAGAATTTTGTTAATAAAAGCATATTTTTCCTTTAGTATCTGAGTTCAATCTCGTGATTATTTGTCACTACTTTGTGACTTTGTTTGTATCTGAATTTACGTTTTATTTCAGGAGATGGTTGGTCATTCAGATAAATACTTGTGTCAGGCGTATTTAAGTTCGTGCTCACGCGTAGTGTAGTGATAAAGTTGATATGATAAACAAGCCTCAAATCTAGTCACCATTCAGGATAAAAAGACCAAAGGCCTCATTAGTAACAAGTGTTATTAGTGTTTTTTTTTATTCGTACTAAAAATATATTTACACACTACCACCACCATCCAATATGTTTCATTAGAATTGTAAAGCCAAAATATATTTAATTACAATAAATGCTTCCAACTGAATATTTAATATTATTATGACAATATATCGTCCCCGCGGCCGCTGTTGTTTCTGTCGGTACGGAGCGCGCGCCGCGGGGAGGAGCCCTCGCGCTCGCCTTATATACCGCGGGTGGCGTGACGTCATCGTCATCACACTATGTGACAACCACGCTAGTGCTATACGGGGATATGTTATACCACCTATTATGTAAGAAAGTGCTTCATCAAAATTAATCGAAATTTACTGTTTTTACAAATGTGAGAATTTTGATAATCAAGTTTTTTTAACAAATTTTAATAGTTTAACGTTATTTGATTTAGTTACCTTGAACACAAAACATATATTTTATTTATTTGTATGTCAGATGACTACAAGTTTTCGTCCTTGTCCAGCTACTACATAGTGGCCAGCAGACCGCGAGGCGCCCCTGTCCCTGTCCTCCGGCACTCGGCAGTGTATCTCGCCGCGCGTCGCGAGCTGCTTATGTAATTAGAGGAGTCGACGCCGGCGCCCCTCTCTTCATATAATCTAGTGTAATCTCGTCAAATGCAATAATCTTGGCTTTCATCTAACGCCAACACAATATTGCGTTCAGACAAAAATAAACCCTATTACAACGTAATAGAAATTACGGAAAATGATTTGATATTTTTGGCTTGTTTCGAACAGTTAGGGCTGTCAGTAGTGAAAATTGCTTCCGATCTTATTAACTTTGGTGTTAGGGCTGATCCTTCGCGCGTTCGATTCATTTTTATTTGTAGATTTTAACCACTACAAAGGCTGAACAAAACTAAACCTTAGAACAAAGACATGATATTATAAAATATGAATTTACTCTGCCTATTGCTCAGCTTATACCTTACTTGCTTAACATAATTATGGCATTAATTCTAACGTTTTTGACTTATTGTAGTGGTTTTCATCTTTAATGATGACGATCCATTTCGTGGTGAATAGTTAATTCAAAGTAACTGAAACTGATATACTTGTATATAAAATGTTTATTGAACACAATCCCCGCAGAGTGGCGAGACGCGAGTGTCATCCCTAGCTCCACTTACAGTATTAGGGCTCCTTGTTCGGCGAATAATTTGATAATTTGCGCGCCATCCGCCATTTTGTGAACCCATCGCCCATTTCATAACTGACTGTCGATCACTTCATGAGGTTACATTTAACCAGAACTTTTGATATAATTCGTTTCGTTTGAAAAAAATACTTATAAAAACAAGTAGTATTCATTATAAGGTAAGATACCATCTTGCGAGTGCAAATCAGCCTGTGAAATATGACGGCCTCAGGTAACCAAACACAGGGATAGTTAGGCTAGAAGAAGATAGTTGAGGCACTTAAAGCTCTTCATAGTCATTGGTGATCATAACAATAAGTATGTTTATGATCCACACAACAAGCCTCATTTTATAATAGCCTAATTATTTTTACATACATACTTGGATAGTTTTGCATCTACTTTGGATTTTTCATGTCTGTTCTCCCATAGAGCGGAGGTGAATGATCCCTAGTAGATGCCCCATCACATTGTAGATTAAAGTTCTCAAGAAGGCCTCTGCGCGTTGGACCTGTGTCCCCGTGTACGCCTTTAAAAAGGACCGGGTCTCTTCCCATGAAGTTAACCCGTGAATTAAAAGAGTATGTTTAAAATAAAATGCATCACCTCAGAAAACGAAGATTGCCGAACGTTGCCGAGCGCTGCCGAGCGCCACCGAACATGAATAATTCACAAGACTTCAGCTCGTTACGAGCGCGGCGCATTGTGCCATTCCTTATAATGTATACTTGTACTTTAAACTTCAACATATTTTACATTCTCAACTTTACTTGCCAGCGACCTGAATCACCCTGCATTACAATATTCCTTTAGCTATTGGAAAATGTTATTTACTTCATCCAGTCGTAGTTCATATTTTAAAATATAAAAAATAGTTATATAACGTTAAATTAAGTAATTTTTTGTAAATTACCCAAGTAATCAATAGATTTACACATGCTACGAAACTTCGTAGCAACATGCTACGCGGCTTCAAAACGATTAATTTGCATACTGCTAATACTGAGGGAACAGATATGATATATATGATTAAACACGTTTAAATAAACTTATAATATTTTTTCTTATTTGTTTTAATAAAATAAAATTATATCCAATTACAATAAGCGGCTCCAAAACAAAATGTATGGTAATTCGAAACTGGATTTGGGAACCTTTGCATCCGGGATGAACCGTATTATATGTATAGATGTATGGACTGTACATACAGTATTCAATTTAAAAATTGTGCCTTTTCAAAACCCATTACAAGTAGAAATACAAATAGACCCTTCACAATTAATTAAGATTTCTAAAACCATGAGACGTGATTTTGCGAAGTTCTGTGGGGTGAACGTTTCAATAATGTTTATTGCATGTTACAAAAATAAATTTAACATCGGTAACAAGCAATTTTCAATTATAAATTCTTCCAATATTGACTTATAAGTGAATACCTACATTTATTTTCATAAATACAATCAAATAGCTATTAAATATATAACTTCAAATAAATTCCGATAAATCGAACACAAATCTTGTACAAATGGTTTAGGTAGACAGCTTGTGTCGTGAAGGTACATTGTCCGGCAGCCCCGCGCCGCTCGCGGTGAGGTAGAGGGTGGGGGAGGGGTAATATAAGAAAGGCTTTTACGGTAATTGGTAGTGGAGTCGGCGAGCACGATACATACAATCTAACAAAGATTAAGTTCAGGGACAGACACTCTTACGCTGAAATTTACTTGTAAATTATCGATTTTTGTAAAAAAGCCAATTTCAGGTGTAAAAAATATCTTCAGGGACGACAGCTTATTAATCATTAAAATCGCTTAAAACCATGTTAACTTTACAAATAGTGGACAGATATTCAGACAAACACTGGTACTTAGCTGAATCCGGTTAGACTGGAAGCCGACCCCAACGTAGTCGGGAAAAGTCTAGGCCGATCTGGCCGAGCATGATACCACATCAAGAGGACTTTACTCACAGATTTTTTTAATTTTGAACCACTAAGTCATCTGAACAGTTATACTTTATTACAAAAACCAGTTTAGCAAAGAAATGAGACGCTTTGGTAGGGCTAGATCTCTCGTAGGCATTAAACTATATCAGTTATATCCCGTCGTGTCTACATTGCTGGTCATGTAACAGCGCTACAGGGTAAGTGCGTGTCGAGGCGGCACTCGCCGTAATCACTGCGCCGGGGTATCACGGCACAATGCTGCTCCTACTAGCGGACGATCACATTAGTCTGATCGACGATACGACATACCATTCAACTAAATGCTTTATTCAGAATAAGTATTATTGGAATGTTGTTTGCAGTTACTACTTTCTTCTTCTTCTCTTTTTTTATATATAAAAATGAATTGCTGTTAGTTAGTCTCGCTAAAACTCGAGAACGACTGAACCGATTTGGCTTATTTTAGTCTTGAAATATTTGTAAAAGTCCAAGGAAGGCTTAAACGGCGATAAAAAATGAAAAAGATGCAAAAAAAAATTGTTCTCATGTACCTACTGTTGTATAATGATATGTATTTCGGTACGTTTCAACATACGTAGTGATGAGTATATCCTAAATAACTTGCACTAACAAATTTAACGGTAAATTTTTACAAAAATACAAGTGGCTGATTTTCAGGCACTTCGAAAACGTTACGATATTGGCTCTAGATACTCCTTTACAATCATAATCTAACCGTGGGTTATTGTGTTTTGTTAAAATCAAGTAAACGTATAATATTCAGCTGAAACTGGTGATACTGGCAGCTCTCTATAAAAGGACTACAAAAGAAGAGGCAACGCAATAAGCGCAGATCTTTGAGTGTTCACCACCCGCTGGTAATGGATGAGAATGCCAGCTCTTACTTGGCCTATCGACATTTATTCCGACCCTAAGTAGGTAACTGTTGTAACATGTTTTTACGCTTTGTAAAAATATTGTAATACTCTTTTTATCCGGTAATGACGAGCAACATACTTACAAACGTGCGTAGTGTCCTCTTTCATAATACATGTGTGGCTTCCATACTCGTCTTTCCAGCAACTTTTATTATATCGCCGCATTTCGAGCACCACTTCATTATACCACGCAAGCTGTAATTAAAGTTCACATAACACATGAGTCTCATGTAAGGCAGACTAACAAACAGCCTTATGTGATAGTTCCAGTACATTTGTTGGTCTCGGCATTACGGCGTCATTACGGCAGGCTTCTCCGCAGTAATCAGCACATAACGCGCTGTCACATAACAAGATGACGTGTGTGTGTGTGTGTGTGAGGCGGTGATTGCTGTGCTCATTATCGTGATGACGACTTGCTGGCACTGGGCGGGGGCTGCCATAGCTGAAACAATACTCGCTTTATTTCGTAGTCAACAAAATAAAATATTTTTTTACATTACATTAAGAAAATGCTATTTTATACATTTATTACACACATGGTGTAAACTAAATATTTGTGCGCACTTTCACATAAGATTTGCAAACTCTGAGAGACCATTGAGGATTTGTCGTCTATTATTAATTTTATAATCAGTACTAAATCTGTTACAGACAGTTTGTGTAAGACATCATAGTCTGTAATAAATAGTTTTCCATGTATCATTGTATGTCAGAGTATAAATTCGGCACACAAGTTTTACACGAGTCTCCCGCCAGCCCTCAGCGTGGCGCGGGGTGCGGGGTGCGGGGTGCGGGGCGCGGGGAGGCTCGTATTACACTTGATAGTGCATTTGATATATTTTTACATTTGGTACAAAACGCTCATTAAGGAACGCATTTGCTAACGAACGAGCTGGTTCGTCGCCGACTCGCCGCCCTCACTACATAGAGCGCCCAGCTCGGGAGCTGGCTGCAGGGGTCGCATTTGATTTGAATTACCACTTACCAGATATACGTTTACATTCTGAGTACGATTGTGAGAGTATTGTATCAATTTGATTTTGTAATAAGTTTTTGTTACGAGCTATAAGCCGCAGTCAGTTACAGTAATAGATGTTTATGAAATTGCATTCTGTGTCAATAAACATCTTTTCTTGATATTAGTATGTAAAAAGTATGGTTTTATGTACGAGTTTACATGTGTTTGAGTGGAGTCAGCTCCCGCGCTAGGCTGCATGAAAATGGCCGGGTACATAGCAGCAGGCTTTGTCTATGGCTAACGACGCAACTCCGGCCGGTAATGACGCCCCCCCCCCGGCCCCGCAGCCCGCACGTCATCAGACGACAATGACATTAGTGAGAATAGTTTATATACAGCTTGATGACAATATGGCGGCGCGGGGGAGCCGGAGAGATCTTTATAATATCCGGTAATGCCGGCTAAGAGATTGTTTTCAGACGACAGTTGATTGTTCGCCGCTCGCAACCCCTTAGAGGGTCATAATGATGATGAGCGAGAATTCATTATACTGAAAAAATAAACCTAAAGGCATAGCTACAGAAGGGAAAAATAATTATGACTTCCATTAGGGTTTCAGTCAACAATACCCGGCTGGCGGGTCTCCCTCGGTAGACGGTTAAGTAATATTTGTTGCTTTTGTGACTATCGACTGATTTTATAGAAGACTAATGTGTTTACACAGGGATAAAGCAAGATTTTTAGATTTCATATAGATAGGTTCTTATTTATCAACATTCAAAGTAGCAAAAGAAATAAAGTTTTGGTCTCTGATGCTAACAAGACACTAAATAGGTTTTTGCAGAAAATTGAAATAAAATACGTTTAAAACATTTTCTACCTACGGTACTTTATACTCTCACGACATACGACGATATACCTAGAGTATCTAGATTGTAAGTGTATGTCGGCGCTCGGCAGTCGCTCGGATGTCGCGACACACAAGTTACTGAACTGATCATGTATTCCTAAACTTATTGAACTCATTTGTGGCTCGTTCAGTCACCGCGAGCCCCCCCCCCCCCCTGGCCCAGGTCTCCTTCGCTTACCGCCCGCCCAGAGACCGCGGCGAATACTTATTTACATTTATATAAAGTAGACGATACATTACACTGCGAGATGTTTTGTATCCAAATTTATAGAAATTACTAAAATAAATAAATAGGTAAATTTGAAAACTAATGGAATCTGCGACAAACATTCAATGATGAACGGTCATTCCCACTTACATTTATTAAAAGTAGTTAACTTGATAAAAAGCTAATTACTAACATCAATAATAAAGAACAAGTCATGTTTGCTGGTAACCTCTTGTTGAATGTGTGTAGCAGTTCATTAGTCGACTGCCATTGTTTCAGACAGAACAAAAGACATCAACGCACATGTGCACATCCAAGTGTTCCTGAGCAGCGGTGCAAGCAACATGCTGCTGTCTAGTTATTTACTGTAAATGAATACACAACCATTATTGTTTATTTTAAATAACAGAAAAGTAAGTACATAACACAGAATGTGTAGTCACCTTTATTTCTCGAAGTGTACATAAAAAGCACATAAATTATCCAACGACATAATAACGGCGTCCAATTTTCAAAGAAAAGTCCTCATTTCAATGAAAATAGCGAGAGTTGTCGTTTGATGTGGCGGCGGCGGCTTCGTTAGCCGAGCGCGGAGAGACTCAAAGGGACGCGACCTCCAAACAAAATAATATGGAAATAAATGAGAAAACTTCAGAGGAGAGGCGAGAGCGATCCTCTCCAATCAGATAACAATACTGCTTTGTGACCGCTGACGTAAGGGCGCAGATATTGTTACACGAGATTACTTCAACAAGCTCCGACTGGACTTGTTGTAGCATTCAGTTTGGCATCTTTAATTACGTTAGTTATTAGTTCTTTGTTTTGTAATATTACATGACTTGATATTTTTTTAGAAAACTTCATGCACTAATGTTACTACAAAGAAATGTAAAACACATAGGTGTCTTGTAGAATTGAAGTGTAGGGACTAGGGAAATGTAAGAGGAAATCCTTCATTGATTGCCAACATTTGATGTCCACCGTATTAACATTGATTTTGAATGGCTTGTTGTTTATCTGCGTTCGTAGATACTTTAAACTCTTCACTGTTCCATGAAAAAGTCAAATCATGACCAATATTGTATTGAAGCGCGGCACTTCCTCGAGACGACCTCGATTTACCACAGTCGCAGGCTTCAGAAGGTGAAGACCGTCTCCGCAGTATGACCGCGTTGCTGAGAGCCGCCTGCTCTACAGGACAAAGGTATGTTGTCGCCGAGCACTCATTACGTCACACTTGCGGGTAATGCCGTCTTGTGATCTTCGACGTATTTGTATTGATAGCTATAGCTTTGTTCTTTTGTTTAAATACTGTGAAACGTTTCTTGCTTACAGATTCTTGTAGGACTCGCCCTACAAGAATCTGTAGGATAATTGGTATTGAACTAGTGAGGATATTTCATGATTACGATATTCCATTATGTGTTTTTTCTTACCTACATAAATGTTGTTATGAAAAGATATACATGTGGAAGCGTCAGGAACATTTTCCGAACAGTCTAGGTTGGACTCCATCTTGGGCGTATGAGCGACGGGATGTCTCAAATAAAAGCGTCAATGCTATCTTGTAGATTGTATAATATGAACTTATAACATTATGGAGTAAAATACAATAGGACGGTTGAGATGGAATATTATTTGGAGCCAATAGGTTAGTACGTGCTCGCTATTTTTATGACAACTGTCTTGACAAGCAAAACGAACGTCGTCGCACCTAGCGCCACCTACTACTCTATTCGGGGTAACCCGCTCCCTTTTTTAAATTTACCACTTACACATTATAATAATAGTTATGCATTAGCTTAATGCACATTTCTAACATTTCCACAATCAATTAAAATCGTCTAACTAAACAAAGTAGTCTGCATTAATCCGCGCGCCGTCATACATAATAACTATAAAAATGGCAATCCGATAAAATTATAACAATCGAAATTTGAACTGCAAGACAGCACACGAATATAATAATTCATTTTGTCCGTTGCCTGTCAGCTGTCATCCTAATGGTCACAATGAACGTGGTCCTGACCGTATTTCTTTCATATTAAACATGACACTGTACATTTGTGACATTTGTCAGAATCCCCGCCCCGGAGCAACAGCTCCACTGCTCTTATATACAAAGGTGTTCGGTTACCTTCCAAGTGATAGCAGAGTGATGTATCAACTAGTGACGTATTACGAGGACGGTTAGCAACGAAAGTCGGACAAACGAATATCTATCACTTTAAGTGTTTAATAACATCTACAATGTTGATGTTCGATAACTATTCCATACTAAATCTGATATGAGCCATTGGAAACTATATTGTTCGAAATGTTAGCTGATTTAAAACTGTTTACAAGAAACATGCTTGTGTCAGATAATTGATTAAAGTATATTTGGTACTTAAGAGTGAAGTAATTCTTGACTTTAGTTTGCGAGTTTCAGCTTTGTCAGTTTGTTTTTGAGAAGATCTTTCAATCCAATCCAAAAATACAAAATATCTTTAAATAAACCACTTGGAAGGCAGCGCGGCCTGTCCAGTACTCACGGAGACCCTCGTTTTTCACTCGTCGAAATAAAAGCCAATGATTTGTGGTGCAGTTGAAGATGCCCCCCTCCCCCTCACCTTCTAACACCCCCCCACCTGATCCCGACTGGCGACACTTAAAGAGTTGACAGTCGCCACCTAATGGTCGCCGCGCCGATGCCGGGAGAGCTACGAAACTTGTCGCAGCTGGTTGCCTAGCCATAGAGAATAGAGATGGCGTAATTTTTGAAACAGTTTCGGATATAGATAGATTTAAAATTTTAAAATAAGTAGCGTAGCCTTTTTAGGATAGAGAAAAAGGAACTGTCTAGCTGTGTCGGGCCATGAGATACGAGAGTGTGGCCTCTCAAAACATAACATTAAATATCATACATAATTATAAAATTTTAATTTCAGGTTTATAGTTCATGTGCACCTATGCGTATGTAAATTTTCATATTTATTACTTTATTACTATGACCGTGGTAATTCTTAGCTTTAAGTATTCCGGTAATAGAAAATATAGCCGTTTCTATTTTACTATATACCTTTTTTGGTATTTTCAATGCCGGTATAGCATAATAATTACATATATACAATGTACTCTGAAAGTTCCTCAATGTCACGAGCAGGCCCCGCTAAAGAGCTCCACTTCCCACGCATCTCAAGACAAGTGAATGAAAAGCGGATCAGCGCGTGATTGTCATCAGGCGCGTCTCGAGCGTCGTTAAAACCCTCGACTGCTGTGTGACAGTCATATTCAAAACCAATAACATTGTATGTAGGCCGCGGCGGGAGGCGCTCCGCGATTTGCGACGCTTGGAAGAGTGCTCACACGAAGCACCCTCCACGTAACCGTGCAGCCCCCCCCCCTCCCCGCCCGCACCGCGCACCCCCGCACACCCTCTACGAAGACCCTCAACCGAGGCGGAGGACACTTCTTTAATCGCAGCTTGTGACTTCTTTAAACACTGGTCTTTATTGAGCCAGTTTGTAAGTGGCAAAGGATTTAGTTTTAAAGTCGCAGCTGTTGAGTTAGGGAGACTTAATAGTTACTTCTGAAAATCTTAGGATTTGCTGTTGAGGTGCGCTTTTTATTCTGTAAGAACCAGCATTTAAGTGTAGAGCCCTTTTAATGGCAAAGTTGTTTTTAATTTTATAATATATTCGTTCTTGATAGTTGAATTTTCCAACAATTGAAAAGTTTGACTTTCTAACACGTTAGGTGTTAGATGTGTTCGTTAAATAAGAAGTACCTTCATTATTCTTCTGACCGCTCTGAGTGCTTGTTGTTGATATAGAAGGTATGTGTTTTATGTGTTATTAATTGTCACGGTTGTGTCATGATGATCCGTCTTTTTGGTGACGCAGGGAAATCCTCATGCCCATGAGGGACACATCTTTTTGGGAAAACAAGTAATTAGTATTAGACTTACTGAATAAGCCTGAGCTGCCATGCGGGTCTCCCGGGATTCGACCAGACATACAAATAGTGCGGTAGTTGCTTTTTCCAAAAAACATTGAGCTGCTATTTCTTGCCAACCCTCACGCACTCCAATCCGCATAATCCAATAGCGCAGCGAGGCGGAGGAGCCGCGTGATGTAATCACATTCGATGACGTCACGCGCCGCTGCACGCACCTTGTTCATCCGCGAGTAGTGCTGACGCGAGGGGCGGGCGCTGCTGGTACATGCTGCGTGGTGTGCCTCCGAAATGGTGATACCGGCAAGTCAGCGAGGTGGAGATATTGTGCGCTATGTATTGTAGGGGGCACCATATAGCTTGCCTTGCAAATTTCGTAAAATGATTGCTATGTGATATCACATCAAATAACAATCCTTTTACGAACAACTTGTGGTTTTGGCATCGGTTTTATAAATCAACAAGATACAAAGTAAAAGTATAAGCTAAATAATAGTAAAAGCTAGGGGACCTATGGACGCAAATATATATGAAAACAAAATAAATCATTACATTGCATCACAGTTATGGAGATATTCATTAGTGTGTTCCGACTTCCGACTTCTATTTTCTCCCAAATTATCACATAGAAGGTAGAGTTTACAAGTTGTAACTATTCAATAAATATTGACATTCAAGTAAGGACAAACATTTTTTTCCCAAAATTGCGAATTGCGTCGCAGACACATTTAATGTGATCGCGAGTTGATTGGACACGTTTACGTCGTCCTGATGAAATAAATAACAAATTGTTAGGGAGGAGTGATCGTACTTCGAGGGCGAGGGCCGAGGGTCGGCTGAGAGGACTCGTGACGTCATCGGTTATTGGCAATCAGGTGGCCCGCGCCCTTCACCTTGCCAGCTCTAAACTGGATACTAAAATGTCTAAAATACTCGGAGGTGTACTGTTGATTAGAACTTTCTTAAGATTTTCAGTGAAAATATGTCATTTTTTTTTAAACTGTTAACCAGTCGTAACGCGTAGCGCGTAGCGCGTACCAATCGTAATAACCCCACTAGTTTCAGAAACTACAGGAGTCCCGAAATAGACTTGAACTATTATTTCTTGGTATATACCAGGAATTCTGCAACTGGGTAACGTCAGACTGTTGGCAATGCACTGCAATTCATCCGGCACAATCAGACCGAAGCTGACGAAACTGACCTGTTGCAATACGCGTTAGTAAACCGTTATTAACAAGAATAATAATCATGAATCCGCCTCAAGTAAGTTATAATAAAACATATGTATGACATAACGTAAAAGGAAGACTAAATACTACACCTACGACACTAGATTAGTTCAACATCACGTTGATACGAAAAAGTTTGTGGGCCATCTTTATTTATGTAGCTGTGAAGCAATTTAATTAGTAACCCTCTAAGGATTGAGGCTTAAACATTAGTTTTAAATGAAAACCATAACGTTGTTACGAAGAAAGCATGTTCAAGTGACGTCACGCTGCGTTGGTT
The DNA here is from genome assembly GCF_003590095.1 of Trichoplusia ni. Taxonomy (NCBI): domain Eukaryota; kingdom Metazoa; phylum Arthropoda; class Insecta; order Lepidoptera; family Noctuidae; genus Trichoplusia; species Trichoplusia ni. The sequence goes on along the minus strand of NC_039484.1, from coordinate 9,733,720 downwards.
TGCTATCCACGCGAAATAACGCGCGTGTATTGCGTGTATGTTCCAATCACTCCGTTTATTGGCAATCTGTCGCCGCGAGGGATTGGATTATATCGCCCAATCCGCGGGGGCTCGGCAGAGGTAAGCATAATTTTTAACAGCCATATGACGATGACACCGAAATTTAATGTGTCAACAGGACAGAACAGAGGAAACGTGATGTTGGCTGGTAATATCAGCAACTACTACTACCCATAATAACCATTTTGAAATACCCATAATCATTTAATCATTCAAAATTTAGAATATTTTAGACATCTTTAAATCATAACTAGAATAGTTATACTTCCTTTCGGGCAGTATTTGTCAAGAAGCATAACTGTAACCCTGATCATTGATTAAAACCGGGCTCAGAAATGTATTTCAGGGGCGATGGTTATGGCGACGACCAGGTGACCCGCATGCCTCCCCTATACTATACATCGAATTTTAATTTTAATGTTGAATTATAACGAACCCATATCAATCGAAATATAACTGTATCTTTCGAAATTATCTTACGTTAACGTTGTGTCAAACATACTGGGGTGCGAGAAGAGGGAGGTTCACAAAACATTTACGTTACATGGTGAGTACCCACCTACTAGTCAAAATATGACATCTTTTATATTCAACTTAAAATTGTTTCGTATACAGGAAGGAACAGGTTCGACCCCTAACGCAGGCAGATTATTCACTTTTTCACAGTTCTGTGTCTTGTCGTATTTTTCTGATAACGGTTTGTACAACTAATTTAAAGATTATTTCGAAAAACCTAGTTTAATCATTTGGAATGATTGCTTCTATTATTTAAGTGACTATAATGTGTACAATATTTTGTACTTTTATTTATAATTCCCTGAGCTGAGCGGCACCTGCCCTCAGCACTGATCTCGGATAAGGCCGCCCGGGCCGCGCCGGGGGAGGCACTCACATAATTAAATAACCGTTAACTATAATGGAGACACGCAATGTTATTGCGATCGAATTGCTTTTTAGGGTTCCACACAGTTAAGGAATTTACAAAACCTTTGTGGCAACATCAGAAATATGTTTTTACAAATAATTCTCGTAAGCTATTAGAATCTTACTAATATGTCTCGAGAATATTGTACGCGGAAAGCCATTGCTAGCTTGCGTTAGTGATTTGTTCAATACATTAGAATTTCACTTTCATGTTTGTTTGTGTCTGAAAAACTGTGGTATCACTAGAAGGAAAAGACATGTTAAAAAATATATTTCATTTCGTAGCAATATTTTTGCTGGCAGGCGGAACCCCGTTTTTTCATCGTAACTAGCTCTTAACTGATTTTCATTTATTTATAATGGACATTATCGTTTGATCTCGACGCGTCGTTAGCGAGGCGTCGTGTTACCGCGGGGGCGACACAGACGTACCTACAGTCACACAAACACTCATACATACGGTCCTGTTGTTTACATGTCACGTGACAGGGTTTACCACAAGGCACAATAGAGAAACAAATTATTATATTTTGTTATTTACATAATGGCGCGCGTGATAAGCATTTTAATAATAGCGAAGGGTCTGTCACAAGCCGGGCTTTGTTGTGCCCCAAACATTAAAGTATGCGTTGTAAATAATATAACGCATAATAATATATTATAATGAGGAGAATAACAAACGGGGTAAGGCGGGTACAGTCGCGCACAATAGCTATACTCTCGCCTAATGTTTGATTGACTGATCACAGCTTGTGTTGAGATGTCTGTGATGTGAATTAACTATACAATGTAAGTAGTTGTATTGTGATGCGGACATGTAACTGTAAGAGTGCGGGAAGCTCCACCTGGCTGAAATATTTAGTTTTGTTTGACTTTTGCAATACCTAGCGCTTTTCATTTAATTGTTGGCATTGCTTTAAGTTGATAAGAGCACCTTCAACCATTTAATCCAAGTATATATGTTTTTAATCTGAACCATTTTATACAAAATCGCCGTAGCTTACGAGTTACCCGCCGAAATGCTGTTTACCTGTTCAAGATGTAGTTTTCGTAGCGGTTGGCTACGAAAGTGCTACGCCGCTGCTACGAGTAGCTAAACCTAATTCGATCTAACGTTTCATTACTCAGTAAAACATGAGTTCAAATGCCAGACGTGACCATCCTTCAATTTTAATTATTATTACTTGCACCACCTCACTTATAAAAGGAACCCGTTCAGGGTTAAATTTCGAAGAGATTTTTGTCTTCAACGACAGTCAATAAATATAAATAAACAAAGATTACCGGATTACACAAACAATCGATGTAAGACGTTCAATAAGATATCGGTGTTCAATACATCGATCGTGGATCAAAACAAAACGCTGCTCGCCCGGTGTCGGGTTACACCCGCGCGACGATAACGGAACTTGAAGAAAGTATGAAAGGAGTAAAAAACTGTTGTTTATATTCAATAGGAAATGGATTGTCACCACCAAAGATGGTAGAGGAAATCAATACGACTCAGAGATAACAATGGCTGCAGGGTTCAACTTTTCTGTGGGTTTTGGGCAATAATCTGTTGTTTTGTCTCTATGGGTTTTTGACTTTAAACATGCTTACAGATTAAGAAGTTTAAAAATTCTCTATTCCTATCCTATATCAGTATCCTATACTCTCTATCTCTATTTTGCATATTTCAAATAAAACACTAGGTATTGTACAGCACCAGGTCCTATAGGTTTTTATTGTCGGGAATTTAGAGGTTACTAGCAGTTTTACTTGCGCTAGGTAATAACTTTGTAAAAGCGATAATCTATAGTCATATCAACAAGTAAATTTCTACGAATCCGTGTGAAATTTTTATAATTGTTGAATCTAAAATGGGCGTGATTCTATGATATTTTCGTGAAATCGTCTCTCGACACCTGTCAATTAGTGAGCTGTCACAACTATCGAAGCCAACACAATACGCGGAGTGTCAGACACTAATACAATGATGAGACGTCGGTCAGTCCTCACAGCTGCAGGTACGAGTGTCGCTATTATCTGCGGCGAGTCTGCGGCATTGTGCGGGTTGTGCCGACTCACGCCAACGGCGATCTCCACACATCAAATTATTATTTGTTGTGAAATTGGATACAATGAGCCTCTTTGTGCGACACTTCATAACGTGCGTCTTAACACGACGTGACAATATCACAACTCGAGATTTCCATTGTAGTCCGGTGTAATTAAAAAAAAGTCATTCTTCTCTTAAGATATTTGTCATTGACAACGTTTATGAATGAGGTGATAACGACGGCATAAAGAGAGAATTTTATTTGATCACAATAATGTTCGCAAAAAGTGTTGTCAATAAACTTAGAAAAATATAATTATGTTTACTCTTGTAGAATAAATATCGTGTTACATTAACATGAGACGTTTGAGGTGTGATCTGATGTTTTGATGATAATTGTGTTTTTAGTAAAGTTTGGTCTGAAGAGATACGACAGATTTGCTATTTACTAGGAAAACGGAAAAAAAAGATTTTTTCGCGTTGTATGTATTGCTTTTACGTGTTGCTTGCAAAAACCAATTAAAATGTCCATATGGTAAAAAATTACGTTATAGTAACTTATTACCGCTTTTAAATAAAGTGACAGTGGAGATGTTTGTAGGGAAGTAACATAAAAGTGTCAACGAAATTGTAACCCTTTTCCGCTATCATTCCTTAACATCCAAGTATATAATTAGAAAAAGAGGTATATTTTACAGGACATTATTCGCTGTGGTTAACTTTACCCTCTTAATGAAAGACAGATCGATGTAGATTGATAGTCTTCCTTATACTTAGCTGTTTGCTTAGTTGAAGACAGTATACAAAACTTGTAGATAGAGAGCTGTACCTACATTCCTCTGGATCTAATAAAAATCACTTCCAAGCAATTTTGTGATTTGATTAACCGTGCGTGTTCCCTTGCCGCCGCCGCCATTTGCAATCGCAATCACAATTACTACCACCCTTCCTCGGTGCTTCGTGCTTCCGACCTTTGGCATGAAACCTGCACGTAAGTAAGAGTCCGTATTGCATCGGAATACGGTGTATATTACAATGTGTGAGGTGGTTTTTCTCTTGTGTAAAAAGAAACCGCGACCCAAAGCCCGAGGCTGAAGTGAAAACACGAGTGGTGAATTGAGCCGAGCATAATGTTTGAGTTTCTTTGGCGCGTCGCGGGCGCTGATTGGTGGAGGGCGTTCGTGTCGCGCGCTGTGATTGGTGCGCGCTGCGCGGGAAAAAACTGTGCTTTGTGCCGCGCGGCGATTTATTCACGACTATTAGTTATGGTTGGGCGAGCGGCCGCTCGGGACTAGTGATGTGCCAGCTTTTGTCGATGACACGCGACACGACATGTTACTAGTAGAAGTTCATTCTGACTGAGAATGACAAACGACGATTCAATAAAGATATGTAAATGCGTTGATATACCCTACTCCTACAATAAGTGATTTATTTAATTTCATAATTCGGTCATAGTTTTAATGAAACTTGAGGTCATGGTTACCTGAAGATCATTATTCTCATTTGGTCTCTTATTTCACGTGGTAGAGCTTAGAAGGGTCAATGTTTTCTAAAAAATATGTATTAATTGTTGTCTAAAACTTATATGTGTGGTATTCTGAATTTATGAATATACACAAGCTCTTAGCATCCTCTATTGTGTGACGTATACGTTCTATGAGCGCCAGTAATGGTGTAGAGTGCGTGTTATCGACACACGGCGGGTCTCGTCGCGCCGCTGTTTACTGTCCTCGGGCTGTATAATGGGACCAGTGGCAGTTGCCAGTTACCGTCTCAATCATCCCACCTTTTACTTACTGCGAGAGCGAGACGGCAACCCTAGCGCCGCTAAATAAAACGAGATGCTGAATACGCATTCAAATACTTCGTGCATTCAATTTTATGAGTACTTTTGTTGGGAACAAACAATTGTCAACTTTATCAGGTTAACATATGGTTGAATTTTGAATGTTTTGAGTTGAAAGTCTATAATATTTTTCTCTCGCAATATTTAGCATGTATGTTTTCTTTAGATATGAATGCAAATAGTAATGGCGCATTTTTATTCGAAATGTTTACATAGAGGGTGCGAGGCGAGGGGCGCGGAGTGAGAGGGGGAGCGGTAAATACGGCGCCATTTTGTTAGCATAGCGTCAGCAAAAGAAGCGAGATTACGTGGCAAGGGTTGAAAGTGGTCGGTCGTTAAGTAAAAGCCACTGGGCTGGAGCCGGGAGGGTGCTCGGAGACACTCCAGCTCGTCAAACGGAATTGATTTGTAATGCTTTTGATGTATCGAGTACGAGAAGATGCGGGACTTAGCGCAGGTGACGAGGCGGCCTGGTGGGATCAGGAGGCCGTGGGGAGGGTAATGTAGGCAGCGTCAAGTATCATGTATCATCTACAAAGGATTCTTTGAAATACTGATAAGATAACATTGCAGCTTCTGATTGTGTATCTTTCTCCTGCTGTGTACAATAATAACTGCGGTAAGAAAATTATGGTAACACGATTTTAAAAGTCAGAAGAAAGTATTGTTAACCTAATTCAATATTATAACCTATTTCATTTTGATTTCAAAAAATATCTCTACAATGAAATTGATTCCCTAGTTAACTTTAGTGTAAATTTATAGAAATATAGTTTGTTACAATAATAAATCTTAATAATATAATTTGGAAATATTTTTATACTCATCTGACAATTTGTCTTTTGTAATAAAAAGTTATTGTAATAGTTAACACAACAAACTCTGATAATTTGCATGTATAAAGCTAGAAATTTCAAATGGGCAGGATCACAAAAACACACACTCAGTTATTTTTAGCGACATGAGCGTAATAAATCGCAGTACAATGTTAGCTTAATTATGAGCTAGCAATAACGAAAATATTTGAGCGTAGCATTGGATTTTGTAGCACAAATTAGCACTTAATAATCACAACATTTTTAGTATTTTTATTGTGACTCTGCCCCTTTGACCTTTCTAGCTTTATAGACGTGTTAAATTTTATTAAGTTATGCTTAAATTATGACTGTTGCATCACTCAAAAATAATGAATCATCTTCAAGAAAGTTTATATAAAATTATACTTATATGTTTATTAATTTATATTAATAACAGTATTTAACAGTTACGTGCGTTTATGGTTTAGTATGTATGATTTTGTAACAGTTTATTTTCTTATTCTGCTCTTAGTGCGTGTTTGTGCAACAGTAACCTTCTAAGCTCTTTCCGCATTCATGATGCGCTATTCAGTTGCTACCTGTTTGTCGTATATACGTACCAATCAATGTTCTTGCATTATAGTTTAATCTATCACTCAACTCAACCTAACGCAGTCCAGTGTTGGGCGTAAGCCTCTCTAACATTGTAACACAACACAATAACACAGTTAGTACATTGAATCAACCAAGTCCTGGTTTAACTCCGTTTACACCAAAGGTTTACACGTACTCACAAACCATGAAGTAGATTAACAATATTGTGAAAGAATAGGTATAACATTAATATAACCGAAACTTCCCAATACCTATGTTTTTGTGTTCATGTAATTTTCTCTCTTTACGCTAAATATTATGTAAGTCAAAACGCATAGTTACATAAGTACCTAATTGATAATTGGATCGCTGATCAAGGGTCGTAGGCTAGAATCTTGGCTCGCAACAAGGTATTTCCGAAATCTTGTTCATATGACAAATTAATTACAGCTTCACGCTGCAGCGAAACTGACACACCTGAGAATTTGTTGGGGTTTGTAACAGCCGCCTCAATATCTTACACCATAAGCCTGAAGCCTAATTTCTGACCTGGTTGTACGAAAATGTGAGTAGTGTGGGACATTAAGTAAATGTTAGTGGTTACGTTTCGAAAAAATCACTCTGACTTTTAGACAAAACCCGAACTAACTAACAGCTTTGTGCGAATCCACATTTTTTTAACCTAAAACACTACAACTATTCTTGCAGAAACGGAGTTCCAAGGCCATAGCATAGACAGACAAATTAAAAAGTAATCACAACCTTAACTAACTTACACGAACTGTGTTAACACATAGTGTGTTATCACAGTATATGTGATAGCACACTATAACTGTAATTACCTACTATTATATTAAATAACTATTCTGTACTAAACTGGTATCTGGTGACTGCACTCAAAGAAACTTGATAAATGCTCTACGTGAACCTGTAAATGTATCTTATTCATCGGTTACCAGATTTAGCGAAGTCAATAATATAATATAATGTTTTTGTATGTTTGTATATTTTCTGGTCCGCAAGGTCTTCATCATTTTTGTGAACGAAAAAGTTACTCAATAATTGGTCTTAGGTTTACGCGAATGTTAGATGCGAATGCAACATCTTCTGTCAAGACGAACGCCATCTCAGTCTGCCCGTGACCATGATACCTGCAAAGGTTTCGAAACGTCGGGAACTAAAATCTAAAATTAAACCGCGATAAAATCCGTAAAAGTAGTTTCATTTCAATACTCAATAATTGTTAGTTCATTGATACGAATATTTTGCTTTCGTAAAAAGTTGCCTGCCATGAAATAATTTGTTTGTTTATTGTCAAGAAAGTTTATAATTGAAACGCCCAGGTATACAATCAAGTATTGATTCAATACTTGATAATAAGTTTGATTAAAATTTTCCGTTATACGTTGATAGAGATGAGAACGACGTTCAAATTATCATTTATAAGTGTATACTCCATACTCATAGCCCTCTACAAAGACTATTTTCTGTAGAGAGCTAAGGTCGATCTCTGTAGTTAGATATCTCTTTAATATAACAAAATGTCCTGAAGTGAGATGAAGCCAAGAAAAACTTAAAAGCAAGGTTTTGCCTTTCGCAATGTCGACAAGTGCCTGTGGAGACCTCCAAAATCATGTGCGTATAACACTTGTAGTATTGATACCTTCCTGGCTATTCAGGTTTGTTATGATTAAGAAATCGAACATTAGAAGACTGGCAGCCGACCCCAACATGGTTGGGAAAAGGCTAGGCCAAGATGAAATGAAATCTAACAGAAGAAGAAAAAAGATATTAAACAACATGTTTTAATTAAACGTTTTTTAGCATTGTTAACACTAGAACTCTGGGTACACTACATTCTCTTAATATCTTAATCAGACGTGATATATGCTTTGCTATTCTGTATCCACTTGTTACAGAACCCTTTTCTTTTAAAATATCTACAGAAAACATCAGATTATCCTTGAAGTATGATCATAAGCACCGTTTGAAGAGGCTTAACGAGTGCAACATAACTACCAATTACGTCGGTTACCGATAATGGCGATAATGGTTGATTGATGAGAGGTGATCGCGTTGCCATTAGTTACTGATGAACCGGGTTCAGTGTAGTCTGACGGGCGCACACAATTATCTCGCAATCTGTTAATTGTTTAACCGCGCGGTAATCGAACCGCTCGTTTCAAACGAATACTGAAGCCAAAATTAACTTTGAAATGATTATCAGTGTTCGTCTGGTATTACTTTGTGCCTTAAGGTGTTAACTATGGGACGAGTAATGTTGGTTTAAAATTGACTGTCGTTCGATTATTGTAATAGTAACACGAAAACAAGCCTTTAAAAATATCTAGAACACTTTAAATTAGATGGATAGGAAAGTAACATAACTAATGGCTTAACAAGACGTTACGTACACAAGCTACATTTCTAAGACTGCTAAGCGTGAGTGAATCTCTTAAATTAACTGAACTGAAACTGAACAAATCAATGAGATACCACTTATCAAAAGGGAATATTTTCCATATATCTGAATATTTTCATTCTATTATTCAATGTCATATTTTTTAGGTCGTTAAAATAACAATGAAGACTTTTCTATCTTGTTATTGGTTCATCATATCTTCTCTTCATACTTGGGTCTTCAAGTTACCCACATCTAACCAGAGTGGATAGTAAATCTCATGGTGGTAGATCATTAATTTGATCAATGTCTATAATCATCAATCATTATTTAATAATAAAATAATAATTAAAGTTACATGATTACCATAGCCACAGTTTCAATCAGTGCGGAGTGATGTAAAAAATTAAAATGATAGAAACTTTAACCTTTTGTGAACGTTTATTTTTAGTGATTCTTCAATCTACACCACCACCAATAACACTAGTAATTTCTTATTTTAATAATAAAAAAAAAATATTGAGCTATATAATTCAGTGTGTAACTATTTAAACGATCAAATCTTACCTTTTTACGTAGGTAATGCACACAACGTTTATCTGATGTCCGGTGAGGCAAAATTATACTATATTAGCTTTACCGGTTTTGTTGACGGAATGTTGACTAAATGTTCCTTAAAATAAAATATAAAGTTGTTTTGTCTTTAATTTGAACTATGAAGTGTAGCCGTCACTCTTCAGTCTGGGTAAGTCAAAACAATTGACAGCTCGGATTTCCGATCACCTCGGAATAAAATTAAATGATCAAAAGTTCCTCTCTGAATTAAAATCGGTTTTAACAATTAGTGGGGGCACGCTGGCGGGGAGCGGGGTGTGCGCGGGGGGGGGCGGCATGGTTAGCAGGACTCTCATTAGCAACTTGTCCAAACTCGTTATAAGTTGACACCGGCACCGCGATTGACTCGCTCTGCCGCTAACTGCTGTAAAAACTAATTCCTCGCTCTCGATACAGTCGCCAGGGCTGCCCGGGACGCGGCTGCTATTGTGGACATCTAATAGACAAACTGTTACCATACATATCCGTACCTGTAGAAAATACTTTGCTTGACATGGAAATTAGTTTCCTCTATTTGTAAAAGTGTGACGATCCCACCGTTCCGCATTGACTTCCGTTTCTGCGTTTGATTTTCGTAGGGATATACTTAATAAAAAGTTTTTATTTTTAAGAATATGCAAACTTAAAATTGTTAGGATAAAAGCTAGGCAACCTAAGTGTCGTGGTAAATCAAATGCATCTGATCTGGTTAACGTCTAGTTATGTCCTCTCATAGATTGAACATACATGTTCTTAATATAATACTTACGTCACCTCACTTGTCACAAGGAATCTCATTCCATTCAATGAAAAATATATGAAGCTCTCAGGTATTTTTATCGTATTACATTAGTAAAAGAATACCATTTCGTATACGTGCTGATTTATTATAGCTCCCCAAGCTTTTTTTGAAAATGTGCTTGGAGAGCCGTGTCAATTCGTGGGGAGATTCTAAAGCTCTTTTCCGATAGTAAAAAATCCTAACATATGATTAAAACTAAATTGTTTTCTCACTCCACACATAATTGTTCCAAAGTCAGTAACAGAACTAGTTAAGCAAGTTAATCAGGGTGTCAGTAGCGGCGCTGTGACAGGCCACTAATGATTGGCGCTGTAATCCGGTCACTCCAATCACTTTACATCGGCACTTGTCACGCTCCCAAACATACAAGATAACAAATAGGGTGATTATCGCGATCTCATTAGAGCCAGCCCTGAGGCAGGCGCGAGGAGGCTGAGGGCGCGGGGACGGGGCGCAGGAGGGGGCAGCAGCCCGCGGCGGCGGCTCGGTGCGTGAGATCGTGATGTTCGACCGCGCCGGCTTGGCACGCCAAATTATTTTATATCATAATGTATTGCCGATAATTTTCATGCCGAATGGACCTACAGGATGTTAGCTGCTAGGACAGCATAACAATTTCTACTGAAATACTTTTACATTTTGGATTTTCAGCATCCTTGATTCATTACACATCTTAGTTGCTGATACGTACATTTCAAAGACAAGTTCTAATAACTGTACATGTTACATTTTCTTATCGCAAACCTTAATGAATCAATGATATGAATTAGACTGTCAAGTTAAGTTCTCGTCACTTGTTAATGCTTTCATTTCGATTCATTTCCACAGATTTGATTTTTTCAAAAGATACCAAGAAGCGCAGTATTGACTGATTTTTAGCGAGTTTGCCTGCGCTATCATATCGCAAATGACCGTTGATGATGACAACTAGTCACTTTGGGATTAAACCAGACAACATACGAACTGGTAGTAACACTTCTTCAATTACATTTAGACAACTAACATCATGGTTTTCTAGGGCTTCACAGAATACGGTCCAGGGTACTGAATTATTTGGAACTGGAATATTCGAAATGTCTAAAAATAATTCAGTGTTAGTCCAGCAACACGTCTGCGGCAGAGGGAAGCTGCTATTAAATGTATCAGTGGTGTTGGCATCTCCCTGTAGTTGTGATTGAGGGTATCGGCGTCGCGCGGTCGCTCGTTAGTGACGCGATAATGAGCATTACGCGCCCCCTCCCCCGCCCCTCCCCGCTCGCCCCCCGCGCCTGCACCGCACAGTATCGTGCTTATTGAACCTATTTGGTGACATCTACATATCTAGCCATGATCTTGTTTCGATTGTAATTGCGATGTTGCCTCTTTGGTGACATTTTTCGGTTATATCTGTCGTAGTGATTAAATGTTGTATTGGGTATTATTAGTTTCATTATTCCTTTTTGAATGCTTTCTGGAAGTAGAGCATTATATGGTTTTATAGAGAAGGACGATTTAAATTGTTTACCTGAATGACTAAATGACTTTTAGTCAATTTCTAAGGTTATGGGTAAATTAATAATGCATAGCATAAAGATGAAAGTTAGTCAAAATTGATTACTGGAGAGCTAGAACACCTAACTGTTTTCCATAAAGAAACTGGCAGGGATTTAAAATGACCAGGTGAATTGTGAACACCTTTTATAATTTATGGACTTCGGTACCATAGAATATCAGGGACTAAACCAAGACAAACAACAACTGTAACAAAGCTATTCTGCCAAGCTACCACTGCAATAAGGTGATCACTAATCTCACTAGTTGGAGAGCCACAGCTAGAAGAACAACAGCGTAGTTTGCTAAATACATGAGGAATAATATGTTATTGAAAGATATTAAAGGAAAGTGGAGGAAGTCAAGATAAAACTCATGAGGGTGAATTTCCCGGACCCAAAAATTGCGTGGCATCGATGAAATCGGTACTAAAAAGCATTGTTATAATGTTCTAACATTTTTTTTTAGGTAGATGACATAAAAATCTATCTGTAGCACTAAATATTTTATTAATATAATTAATAGGTTTTCCAAAAAAAAAAGTTAAACCACATAATCTTTCATCGCCGTGTTTGTCCACGACTCACCTTGATGTATTAAAGTCATCATTGATCAAAAATGTATCGTTATTTATATTAAAACTTAGTTTTATTTGGTTCGTGAATAGTTAGAGTATTGACTCGGAATACATTTATTCAAATATTTACACAATACAACGTATGGTTAATAAAAAACCATTTGTCCCAGAACTACCTTTCATCGCCATGTCCTAAACATATTTGAGAATATTGCATATTCTAACGTTTTGCGTCGCTCCCGTTTTGCGTTAAACGTTGCATATAAGTAACGTCGAAAGGCTAGACAAGGAACGACGTGTGTACGTGCCTGCGTTTTCGAGCTATAATTAAAAGTATTCAATTTTTTTGGTACTGGACATTTTTTCTTTCATCGCCGTGGATAGGTCTAACTTCTATTTCAATAAGTTTTTAATCTCGATTGAGCATTCAATACAATGCCATTTATATTTAGCTTATTTGTAAAGTGTTCATTACTGTGAATTATTACCAGTTTTTTAGTAAATTGAATTATACCCCTTGATTTTCATCGCCGTGCTCTCATTTCCGTGGTTTCCGTGGACAAAATTTGCTATGGCAATGAAAAAAAATACACGGGAATGAAAAAAATATCATCGCCGTGCCTTGTAAAACAGTTTCCTTTCATTGCCGTGGCCACGTGTTTCATTTCCGTGACTTATGTTTGTTTCGCCACTAGACAGGAATGTATCTATTTATAGTTATATTATAAAAATAATATCATGTGTGACTGGATTTTTACACATTATATTCTATTATTATTGCGTATAAATTAATAGTATTTATTTTTGTTTCAATGATTAACTTTATCATTTAAATATTCTTGTACACTATAATAACATTTCATTGCCATGGACGCCTGTTTCATTGCCGTGCATGCATGTTTCATCGCCGTGGCACGGAATTTTCAATCTTGTATATCTCGTTAGTTTTTTAAGCTATCTGCTAGATATTAAGCAAAACTGCATATCTGATCGAAAACTTGAGAAAACACTATTTTTTATTGTTCTAAAGTTGAAGAATAAAAAATCCACGGAAATGAAGATTTTTTTGGACCTGTTGAAATTCACCCATGACTTGCATTTCAGTCAGTGGCACTGCAGCACATGTTATGGGATTAATCTTAATTGAAATTAATCTTTACTTGAAGATTTCAATTTAATCTGTAATTAATCTTTATTCATTCTAGGACTCACTTACGGGATTTCTGTGGGGTTGTACAGGTTCTTGCACGATCAGCAAATTCTTCATAAATAACTTAACATTAAGAATTGTAACTTAGTCACAGTAGTAGATATTTCAATTTTCCAAATTTTTTACAATTTTTAGGGTTCCGTACGTCTGAATACAAAAACGGAACCCTTATAGGATCACTCGTGTGTCTGTCCGTCCGTCGCTTACAGTCAATTATCTCCGAATCTATTAGACCAATTAAGTTGAAATTTGGTACACATATCAATTCTTGTGACTCAAACACAGAGGTGTGACGTGAGCAGATGAAATCTGTATATGGGGGGTCATTTTTGGGGGGGAAGGGGAAAATTAATAAAAAAAAAATCTGAAAACTGCATCGTGTGGCATATCAAATAAAAGGTCTTGTTGAGAAGATCTTAAATGTTTTTGTAATTTTAAAATAAATAGTTTCCAAGTTATTCAAGAAAATAGACGAAAATTGACCATTCCCCCCCCCCCCTTATCTCCGAAACTACTGAACCAAAAATTTTGAAAAAAATACAGAAATTAGTTTTCTCCTTATAGATTATAGGAAAACCTATAAGAAGTCCATGATATTAAAATAACATGGTAAAAAACTCAATATTGTGCGTACCAACTTACATTTGCAGGTGGAATGTGTGGGAGAACATATTTTTAACTCCAATGTTATTTTTCTTTCACCTTTATGTACGGAACCCTCAGAATCGCGAGCAAACTCGCATTTGACCCGTTTTTTATTCCATACATGAATCATTTTGCGCCTATGTGGCGCTCGTAGATATGCTGCATAAGTTGATCGATTATAGTCCTTGGCTACCTTTGTTATAATGAATTCCTACGTGTTTTGGAAAGTCAAAGCAAAAGCGAAAGTCAAAGCAAAATTTAATTTGCTGTTGGTTGAGGAGGTCAGAGTCGCTCCTTTTTTTGGCTGGGGATGACACTAGAACCAAGACAAGAACAAAAATTTGTGGATTCATGACTGTTTAAAACTCTATTCGGAGATTAAGCTCAACTGAGGTCATGCTCAACACGACTCGGCAATCCCTGAAGTCATGTATGAAAACTAGAAGAGTGTCTACATTCAACCGACTTGAAAAAGGAGGCGGTTCTAAAGGCGGATGTTTGTTTTCATGTTTGTTACCTTACATGTTTGTAAAAACCATGTTGTTGCTAAGCGACAAAGTTTTTAAATACTCGTAAAAAAATAAAAGTACACTTTAAAGAATAAAAAATATTGCTACATCTAGGTAGCAAAATTTTTTGTTTTTGATTGTTTAAAAAATTACATGGAGCTTGAAATTACGACACAAAAGCAAATATATAAAAAAAACAACTAACTACCACCTAACACCTTCTCCAATATCTTATAAAGAATTTTGGCCTCTAAGGAGAAAGGAAAAGCTAAAATACAATTAACATAACCCACACTGCAACCAAAGCTATTTCGCCTATAGACTTCGCCCCGGACACATTCCACCAAGATATGCTGCACATCCTCCACTGTGCCACAGTCAGGACAGTTGGGCGGCGAGATCTTTTTCATAAGATTTGCAAACTTCCTCGATGGAACTTGTCCCGAACGAAGCCTAAGGGCAGTCGTCACTATTCTCCTGGGAATCAAATCGGAGTCAAACCACGGAGTGGAGGATATTTGTGGATTGACAGTCCGATACCAAACGCCCTTATACATAATATATATAAAACGGTCCTCGAAGTATTCCTGCCATAAATGTAAACATGCTAATCTAAGGGTCGCAAAAAAATCAGAATACAGCGGAAGAATATTCAAAAGAATACCATCCGGTATAGCTTGTTTTGTCAAAAAATCAATATCCTCATTACCCCTCTCATTACACTTAAAGTGTATTTGCTTTTCACTATCGTGTAATAGCTGTTATTTGGTCCTATAACAAATCGTCAAGTTTGGCTCTACAGTTTTAAAGTCTGTTGTATATTATTGATGTTGAAACAGTATTGTATTTTGTTCTCTCTTTTATATATTTCCTTAATCATTTTAGTAACGATATAACTACTAATACAACTAGACAAATGTGAGTTAGTTACAAATAGGCTAATGATAAACACGGTTATTTGTCACCTCGACTAACAAAATGACCTTAACATTTAAGCACGGCCTAACACCGTGTTAAAGCGACATTGAAGTTACCTGAAAAATAACTGTATAGCTATCACGATTTATGCGATTTTGGATACGAAACCCTAAACATTAGAACTTAGATTGGGGTATATCCAGGAAATTCTTTATTAATATAATAACAATGACTTGATAAAGTTCTTGTTTAGCAAAAGACTCATATCATGATTCGACAAGATCAAGACTGTTTCAGTAAAACAATCTATTTACTAAATGACTTTTTTGCAAGTGAAACGCTTCATAGTGCCTCACGGAAGGTTTATAATATACCTACAAGGAATAGGGTCCTGGTTTTGAATATTAAGATGTCAGTTCTCTCTTACTTACCGTTTGGTCTACATGTATCTTTAGACTCTATGAGCACAATGGTTTTTGTAATCTAAAACATGTTCGTTTTTTTTAATTAGTGCGTTGTAATTTTTCACTTAAAGGTTTATGCCAACTGATTGGCCGTTTTTTATTTTTATTTTTATCAAGAGTGTAGGTACTCACAGTCATGAAGAAGAATAATGAAAGTTAATACCAACTTGCGGCATATAAGTTTGTCACAAGCCAGGGAAGTTCTGGGCCCCAATTCTGCTATTTAAAATGGCCGATGAATGAATGAAATTTGGCTTAAAATGACAATTTTCGTTTTCTATTAAGCATTTTTCTAAATAATAATTGGAAATTCAGTGTGGGACGCTAAACTCAAGGTCAATACAGATATATTCCAATTATTGTATTGGCAAAATGCTTAAGAGAGTAGGAATAATTTCAAATTTAATTCAATTGCCATTCATTCATCGACCATTGTAAATTAGCAGAATCGGGGCTCTGAGCACTGATCACCACACTTACTGACTGCAGGTTCGCGATTCCAGAATCCAGATTCGTTATAACTGTTATTGTAACTACACCAATAACCTATTTGACGCAAATATTAATTCTAACCGATGAGAATAGATAAAGGTTTCAGTCAACGTGTACTATTGACACCATCTGTTGTTCAAATACAACTTTACTTACTCACAACTTAGAAGAGTAAGCGAAAGCCAAGCAGGTACATTTTAAGATGTACTTTTTATTGTAATATGAGACTCGCTTAGTTCAAAATCTGTATTATTTCTGCCATCGAAAAGCAAAACAATAAAACCATTTTTTTTCAGTGGTTTAATGAATGTTAGACATTGAAATGAAACTACTTTTATGGATTTTATCGCGGTTTAATTTTAAATTTTAGTTCCCGACGTTTCGACACGTTTGCAAGTATTATGGTCCCGTGACCCCAGGCGATAAAATCCATAAAAGTAGTTTCATTTCATTTTTTTCTCACTACACTCACATTAAAGCAAATTTATTATTGAAGCAAATTATTTTGTAAATCATGCATTTTTATCCTATTGTTTGAGTACATTTATTTAATCACGGTTTTTTTTAACTTGAATAATCCTACTTACAGTATAGTTAGAGAGTTATAGACGACGCCTAGCAACAAGGCACATGTGTCATGCGTCAAACGTTATTGTAAATATAAAATGTCTTCTTAGAATGACACTTAGCCAAGTGTAGTTCTTGCATACGGCTGTTATCGTCCCTCCACCTCCGTTGATCCGTATGAAATAAAATGAATAAATAAACATCAGAACTTTTCAACAACGTTACCGCTAAGCAATAAGACATTATCTATACATATTTAACGTTACGAGAAATATTGTTCTCGTATCCCTTGGAATAATCAGGAATACGCTTATATTTTGACAAGAAGTTTAGTTTTTGTAATGCGGTGTAAAATATGAAGAGTGTAAAGTTATTTTATCAAATCTAAAGAGGTTGAAAGTAGAGTTAGTGAGCGGTGAGAGCGCCAGTCGATTTACTCATTGTTGGTACCCACAAACGAATCCAAATGATTTGAATACGTAATTTTCACATTATGTAACAATTTGATGACCTCCCTTGACGTTTGGACTAAAAATTTGAACCCCCTTCCGCGTGAAAGGCTTCTAATTACAAATTAGAGAGCATTGTATCGTGTCGCTGTAACGGTCTCCGGCGGCCGTCGGCAGCGCTCGGCGGCGCTCGGGTACGCTCGGCCGCGCTCGGCTCGCGCTCGTCTGTAGCCTGAGCAGGCTCGCGCTCGTCGGTCGATGCCGAATCAATGTAATTAGCGTTAGCTGTCGACAAATTAATGTTGAAATTGGCGCGAGGCCCGAACCAATGGGTCGCGCGCGGTCGGCTCGCGCGCCGCTGATTGGCCGCGCGCTCCGCTGCTCCTAATTATTGGCCGCGGCGAAACAATAGCGCGGTTTGATGTTCGAGCGCGCTAATATGGCCGCCGGGACCAAAGCATTGTTTTACAATTTATTGAACCAGTTGTAATGGCGGCGCGTGATTTATCGGGTGCTTACATGCGCTCATATGTAGCGGAATAAACTCGGCATAGTTCCTGGCTGTCCTGTGTCGAAGAACCTCGTGCATCAATAGGTGAGAGTAATATTTTTTTAGTTTTTACAATTTGTCAAGGAAACCACGTGTCACCCAAACACTTTCTTAAATGTATGTTGCCAAAAAAAAGTAATATAGAATGAGTTACCACAACCAATTTATTCCGAATCATATAAATCACATAAAGACTTAACCCTTAATGAATGAATAAGTCATTGCAATGAGCGTGAGAATATAAAAATCTCAAGACTATAATAGATACTAATTATAGGTATTTTATTAAAAAACCCGACTTTGATGCCACTTTAAGTTGTTACTTTGCAGTAGTCACAGTAGATATCTACAACTGCAATCACGTCGGCATTGATCTCAGCTCCTGGTACTACATAGCTTCTTCTTGTCTTAGAAAACATGAAACCAACTAAGAGTCTAACAGCACTGTCTTAACATTTTAACGTTACAAATTATATGATTGTTAACAATACCAAAGAAGGTCTCAATAATAAAAAAAATATAACTGACGCGCCTATTGTGGATTACGAATGAAAGAACTAAAAAAATATATTAAAATAGAATATCGATAGTCCAGTGAAGTCAAACCAGAAAGCGACTCGTTTACTTGTTGCAGTTATAACAGTGTGATTCCATGTTACGTCGTCATTTGCGGCTCGTCAGACATGATTGTACATTCTGTGTTTATTAAGAGATTATGTACCAAAATCTTCTAATTCCGCGATCAGTAATCCCAGCATTATTATGCATTAGCCATAAGTTTTAGTGTACATCGTAGTATAAGTAGGATTGACGGAATAAGATCGTTCTAAAATAAAGATTAGTCATCCGCGATAATTGGAAAATGGCTTCGAAGAAGCTTAACTAAATAACCAATATATTTAATTATCTAGTACATATCTGACAATTTTAACGATATTTCAAACATTAAAATCGGTTTAGGTATCGGAGGTTTCCGGGAAAAGGAAAAAAATACACTACCAATACTAAGTTATGCCCCTTTTTGTTTGGGAAGTTTTGTAACAAAAAGTTATCACTCTTATACAATATAAGGGTGATAAAATCCTTGAAAGTCACCACGTAAATACGTTTTAATGTTCCTAACTTAGCTTAGGTACTTAACTTTTTTATGATAATAAAAAGCTGTCTGCTTTGAAACACTTCACACGTCACGTTCTTTAAGAACAGATGTCTATACTACCTTCCTATATTATTGTTTTCATATTGCATTGACGAAAAAATGTTTTCCCAAAATGTCTAAATTTCCTAAAGCTTAATCGCCGATCCAGTAGGTCGAAAATAGAAGTGAATATCGAAATATGTGATTATGCATACATTAATAACATTGTAAACATGTCATTTTGAAACTTGAACTGAAATAATAAATTTTTGATTATAGATAGCGTGAAAGCCTTGTAGTCCAGGTATCTGTAAAATGGGTTATGAACAATCAAACACCATTTATGCACATTAAGCTACGGAGTAGTATGAAACTGGGATACATTAAAATTCGGAAACTCGTAGAATATTCAAATCGCAAATTAGTTTTAGTTGATGTCATCTCCTTGTTGTGAGGTAAGCCTCGATAATCGGATGATATTAATATTAAAAAAAAAACTGATGTGAAACGCACACTTGAAAGAGTCAAACAAAAAAATAAGCGCGCATCTAAACTATCAATTATGAGTCGACATGTTTTTCATAGGTAGCACCAAGACAAATTCATATCTAGATCTTATCTCTTTTAAAGTCTCTTTTGAAATCTAGTAAAATTCATGGACTATGTAAATATCATAGCACTTTTCTTCAGACATCTGCACTATACTCATTGAGTCTGGTCGACACCACTTTTCTAATTTCCATACTCTTGTATATCATAGAGTTGCAGTGAAAGGACATCTTACGTCATGGCGTCACTTCTTGCTGCAATTCCTTCCAAAAGTTATATAACAAGCTTCTCCAGAATGTAAAGCTATTTTCCATGTTTTTCGTGCAGGTGATGGCAAAAACACGGGTGTAGTACTTTTTTATCTGAAACAATATAGAGATTCATTATCGGTATACCTTGTAAGCATTCCTGTTGATGATATCATAGTTTCAATATTCTATAAATTATTCAAAAAACAATTATTGTGACTGTAATCAAATAACAGATCAAGAAGGTTAGACTACATACTTTTTAGTAATCTAAAAATGTTTCAAGGCTGTTTATTCTTTACTTTACCTTTTCATAAATTAGTTGGCAATATTTGTACTTGTCGGGTTAATGAGTAACTATTACAACTAACGAATAATATGGCTTACCATTAGCAAAATAATTTTCAAAACCGACTCAGTGTTTTCTGCAGTTATTCTCCACAAAGTTACAAATTCCTTTGTATTATTAGTATTATTTGATAGTGCGTGGTTAGAATATTAATAAATATTAATAATGTTAGACATTGAAATGAAACTACTTTTACAGATTTTATCGCCGACCATGATACCTGCAAAGGTTTCGAAACGTCGGGAACTAAAATCTAAAATTAAACCGCGATAAAATCCGTAAAAGTAGTTTCATTTCAAATATAAATAATTTAAATCTATAAAATAGATATATGCAGGTATTTTGTAACGTATTCTGAAATTGTCCGACACTATAGATCAATCAACTCTAGTCGAGTGAGTTGTTGAGCTGCCTTGTATTAATTCTCTGAAATATTTTGTGTTGGCTCTACATTTTATTACCTATTGTAGTTCAAAGTGTCAATTCCGTTTTGTCTTTTCTGACTATATTGATGTAAACTAAACTATTAACAACACATTTCTAACAATGTACGATGTGCATATTTCAAAAGGAATTACCTATTTACTTAAGTTTTTGACTTTTATGGAAATATTCGTATAGGCAGAGTTAGTTTGAGAGATCTCTTAAAACACAAAACAGTAACGCGATCATACTCTTACAAAAATGTAGCGCTAACGTAATTACCGCGGTGGTGGCAGCCCTGCGCGGGTGGCGCGGCGGCGGCGGGTGGCGCAGGGTTGCCACGCCCCGCAACTTAGGTTTTTTAATCAACCGCCCTCTGTCATTAGTATTCCGCATAATGGAGAGCACATAGAGCCGCACGCCCCCCCCCCCCCGCGACACTCTAATGCGTTTACTCAACACTATATATAAACACGTCATCATACACATATACCAGCTATCATATCTGAAGGGTGGAGTTATACTACTTATAAATTAAGCATCATCAAGATTTGTATGAAAAATGTACCATACAGTGTAATACGTTCCTCATTATTACAGTCCTTTAACTACCTAACTAACTTTATTACTTTAACTAAACCTTTTAACTATAGAATTTTAATAGGACGGCTTCTTTTATAAAGTTCTTTGTGATTTAGTGCATTTATGCACAATTATGTTACTTACAAAGATTATTTTTAGTTTTGTATCTTACCCATTTTTAGCATTGCATCATCTGCAAAACACATTCAAAATGATGTTACTCTATTCTACTGTCGAAACGTTACGTCCTGTATAAATCTCCACCAGAATAGACACACAGTCTCGTGATAGTGTCAAAGCGCAGCAAAGAGCCAACTCGTGCACACAGATTCGAATATCTAGGAAAGTAAAAAGTCATGAGCCGTCGTCACAAAACGATACGCGCGTCGCAAAATGCCTATAACTGAGTTTGGTGGGGCTCATAGGTTGCATAGAGGTGCAATGGGTGCGCAATTATGCACCCTCCGGGCTCGGGCGGGGAGGCGCGCCCACCCCACGCCCGCGTACACTCAATAAAAAGTAGTGTCGCGCGAATTTGTGGTAGCCCTGCGACGTGCACGTCACGCGCTAGGGCTGGCACGAAACCCAGGAAGAGCGGCTGAGCTAGGCTGTTATTTTACACAGATATAAATATTCAATATTCACATTAAACTCATGATTACATGATTAACTGAAATAATCAACATTTTACCCACATTTAAAATATATAATGCCTCGTAGAGTTATTTGTTAGGGCAAAAATAAGAATGGCGTAGGTCAGTTCCACTGATTCGATAAAAAATAACCATAACACATACAGATGAGTCAGGTATAAGTTAGCATTTGATTTCAAGTTCATTTGTAATTGATATTAATTGTTTTAAAGCTAACCTGGGTAGTACGACACTGAGAGTTTCCTGCAAATAGGCTAAACAAAAATAATTTTACAAAAAAAATGCTATTTGATTAGCCTCAATCTATACTTCTATTGTTTGTTCTTATAACTACAACAAGTCATCATTTGTGCTGCCAGCTGACAGACTGCTAGGTGACAGAGTGATAGATAGAGTTGTCTTAGCAATAGAGTTTAGTTTTTTTACTGTAGGGTCTTAAAATAGTTATTTTTAATTCTTATGATGTGCATAGCTCTAATAACTCTCAGATTTTCTGCAAATCCAATTAGTAATAATTAGTAGAGTCAAGTGAAATGTTGTGCGCATTCAATGAGAACTCTCTAAGATGGAGAAAAAGGGATGGAGTGACTTTATATTAAATAAGATTTATCTAAAAATAGGAAAGAGAATAATTTGCTATTTCATAAGTTACAATTTTCGTAACAATATTCCACAGTGGTTCAGAAACTAAACTGCAAGCTTCAGCTTACTTTAGGGGCCTCAATCTTGGAGGTTCTAAAAACATCTTATTTGGCAAAGCAAGATTATATCACAAAGTCTAAATAAGTTATTGCTAACTTAAAAATTAAAAGATGCGAGGTGTTTTTCTGTGCTAATACCACGATATTAATAATACATATTACAATTATTTACAATGAGACTTGTGTGTGCGTTAAGTTAAAACAAGTATTTTATATATATCTTTATTTTTCCGCGAACTTTTTATAATTGAACTTAGCAAGGGGTTAGAGAAATAATCATCTTTATTACAAACTAGCGACCTGCCCCGGCTTCGCACGGGTGGTCATTTATTTTTTAAGCTTATTTTCCGGGATAAAATATAGCCTATACGGATTCGGAAGAATCCCTCTAACTATATAGTTCCTCATTATAATATTAGTATAGATAACGCACAAATTTACTTTAATTAAATTCTATAGGTACGATAATGTTAATAGATACTTTTCCTTTAAACATAAGACATGCGAGTCAGTTTTCTGAACCTTGTCAATTAATTTATTGATGAAGATTAAAGGTTGTTGCAATAAAAGGCACCTCATATTTTGACAGCAATGGTACAAATTAAAAAAAATGAGTGGCCAGTAGAGGCTAGTATTTAGCAGAGCAGGTGTAGATACATTTTATACTACGCTCTGGATATGTTAAATTTAGATATTGGAATTATGTTGCATGATAAAACGAAACAGAATACTATTTCATTATAAATTAAGATGAAGTATACATATGTATAATATTTTCTTGGGCGGGAGGTAGACCAATATTCTAAAGACTCTACTTACACATATTTTACGGGCTGGTGTCATGTCACGTCGTTTGTGGAATTAATATAGTAATTATTTTAAATTTAAATTTAGATATTGACAAATAATATGCCTCAGGGTTACCAAAAGCTTTACCTGACAGACAGTTCTGTTCCATAACAAAGATATTTCATGGTTGGTGATTTAATAGGGCCAGAAATAGGCTTGCATTAAATAAACAACAATAAGGATCTTTTATTCTTATTGTAATTAATTAATTATGTTGAACAAATCCTAAAACAATATTGATTCGAGTTTAGTCAAATTTTTCTACTGTAGAGTTTTGGTGGTCGCAGCAGAAAACTTGCTGAGAACATCCGAAACATCCGTGTGCCGTGCTGAAATGTTTGTACATAACAATTCACTAAAAATTGTATTCTCTCTTCTATAGCTAACAATTCAATTATAACACGTTTAATTTATAACTAATATACTTTCGTCCATTCCGTGGTATCTGAGGGCCTGATGATCTGTAATACATGTTTCATATGAAACCTAGTATAGACACCAGCTCTCACAAAGGTTAAATCTTAAATTAAGTAGTTATAAGTGAAACTGTAATTACCTTTGTGAAGAAACAATAAATATATTATTATTAATAATATTTCTATAGATGTTGTGAATATTCTAAGATGGGATGATACAAAGTTCCCGAATTGGACTGCTTGGACTGTTTTATATTTTAATCAATATGTTTAGGGTCGTATTATTTAATTTCCCTAATTAATCTTAGACACAAGTGCTTGCTGTGTCACGTTATGTATTCGAGGATGTACAAAATAATATTAATATATTTTCTTGTTTTCATTGCTTTAATATTCTTGACCGTTCTAATTATATTCCTTAGTTTCTCCACTTCTAGAAATAGTGGTCTCAGGCCCAGTACTTGTTTATTTTTAAACAAATTGTCGGAATGTTATAGTAACGTTAGACAGTAATGTCATGCAATGTAAAGAAATAAGTTACGATTTTTTAAATTGATAATTTATTTAGAATAGGATTATTAGACATGGCCATAGGTTCACCAGCATTTAATGATACTTTCTAAGATATTCTAATCTAATTATAATTATGAATGCGAAAGTTTGTGCGTACGGATGTTGCGATGTTTGTTCACTTTTCAAGCAAAAAAATAGACGACATTTGGTACACAGATAGTTTCTAGTATTACACATAAGATAGTTTATATCCCGATTTTATGTCCCCTGGGATCATATTCGATTTCAAGGGGGCGGGCCCGCGGGCAACATCTAGTCTAATTATAACAACGAAATATCGGGATAAACAAAAGTTAAGAAGAAAACAACATTGAATTAATTTTAACAAAAACAAAGATCACAAAGCTCTTACATGACTTAGCAAGAACACTGTTGTGTTTTAGAGACTCCAGTATTTGGGCTCGAAAGATGTTTACGGAAACTTGGTAAATACCAATATGTGGTGAGCATTTCATGTATGTGTTCATCTCCCGGCTGAGCCGAATAAGTTGGGGGTTTACAGCAATATTTGTGTTTTATGTATAAGTTGTTACTGCTTGGTCATAGCGTGTCTCAGTCAAAAATGACTTGTAAAATACTTAGATTACACATCTTTATTTGTAACTATTATTTTCAATTCGGGCTATTTTCCAATTTGTTCCGTATGTTAATAGTTTTATAAACGGCACATGTTTTCGCGAATTTTCGCTTAAGCTTCACGGCGTCACTTCATGATATTCCTTTATATAAATTAATACAGTTTATTTAAAAAAAAAAAATAACTATTTTTTACTTTCAGTTGTCGTCGTCTGGTTTATCATTTGAAAATATCTTGTTAATTGTTGAGTTCATAGAAGATATCTTTGCTAGAATATTGTAACGTAATATTTGAGTATGGGTTCGGTGTTATTATTAGAAATAATTGTATTTTTTTTTCACTAACTTTTCATCATTTAATTTAGCTTTTTATATTTGTGTTTTTAAAGGAACCAATTTTTTTCAAGTATTTTACGTGATAAACATTGCAGCCACTACAGGAATAACGAATAGGGACAACTCAGTCATATGAGCTCAGTCCGTCAAGTTAAAGGTTGTGGAATCGAATCAAAGTATCTTTTCGATGTCATGTGTTGTATTACAGTGTAATTATCTTTTGCAAATGACGGCAAAAGTAAACATCGCGTTGAGAACAGCAAACCTAAGAGTTTTCTAAAGGTGTGCAAAGCTACGTCATAAGCCTACGGGCGTTATAAACTCAGATACTGTGCTGTATGCAATCGCACGATAAAAAGACAAACAGTTCTCGTAAAATAGGCCTTTAGTTAAATTCTGTAGTTTCTGTTAGCTTTCGAAAAAGCTAGGCATTTAAACTGTCCTACGTATAATGTTTAGTGGTTAAAAACATCGACCATGAGAGTCAGTTACGCAAACAGAACGACAACTATTTATTAGATATTATTTAGAAAAGAATTTTATTATTATTTACAAAACATTTTGAAATAATTCCATGCTTTGCAATGGAAATGTTTATATGTTTATTTTTGCTAGTAAATATATATATATTTTCATAAAATAAACTTAGAAAGTCAAGGTTATGCTAGGTGTGAATATCTACGAAATTCATCCAGTATGTAGGTACAGCACTATTTCATTTTGATAGAATATTTTGGCAAATCCTTCCTTTCTTCTAATTTCTCCGTCGAAATACATGCTACAAGAATTGTAAGAACTTAATTATTTTCACATTTAATAAGAATTAATACACAAGTCAATTTGTTACAACATTTTTAGATTTGTTGGTACATAGTAGGTTTACTGATTTAGAATTATTTCGTGTTTATTGTAAACTGATATTAATTCGTCCTTCTAAAATATGTAGATGGTAAAATATATTTTTACTAGCAACGGAAAAATAAAATACTTTTGAATTTTTAGAAAACCACCATAGAGTACGAGTTCTAAGCGTGTTGGAGTCCGTCGGGTTGCATTTGATTTCATATTATGTATAGTTAGATCAATATCTTAGTCAACTTTTTTTAATAACGATTGAGAGTGGAGAATATCCTACAACTGCTTTTCGAAATTTGTGAATGCCCTTATTTAACGTAAAGGACCTATAAAATAATATGGAGCAAAAATTGAATTTCTCTATGTGAGTAATTTCATACACTTCATCATAATAATGTGAACATAAACTTAATATCAGCATTTATTGAATTCATGACTATGTCAATGTATACCTTTTGGATAACAAATCTGTTTTACTCCATACGTCTATATAAAATAAATGAAATTGGGAAGGAAGAATAACGTTGGCAAAGTACCATAAAACTAACCGTGGAACCGCTTTTGATATGCTGGTTAGTTTTAATCTAGATGTATTCTAGGCGAACTTTAAGAAAGCCCTCGTTAGTATGTGGTTGTATCGCTGCCTACCCTACTAGCTTGTTCTTTCCGAGTACAATGAGCCGTAGTGTCTCAAGTCACCACACAGCAGACAGAGTAATAGACACCGTCACGCCAACAAAGCCATAGAGCCACAAAAACTGTAGAGGCTCCACAAAACGAGGAGTTCCGCGACGTCGTGTGAACCGTCAGCGCCTGTCACAACACAAAGGCGGGGCGATGTGCGCGGGCGCAGGACACGGCCCGCCATTGTGCCGCGACGCCGCCTTCGCGCACACCTGTACCGCGGAGCCCGCACTGCTCGACAAATGACCTTCATCACTTGTGGGCTGTGGAACGGACCTTCTCGCTCCTGTAGCTACTTCACAGATCAAATAACTGACTTATTACAAACATAATTTTGATGCGCTGCAAAAAGCGGCTGTCGGTGTGAATGTTTTTTTGACATGACGGGCCATCAATCTGTGTCTAAGTTTATAATGTTAGTACTAAAGGCTAGGTATATGAATAAATGTGGTATATGCACATGATTATTACTACCCGTCGTCAAAACAAAATCGAAATCATAATAATATGATACTTAATTGGTAGGCAAGTTAGTTTTCGTGTTCATTTAATATTGAGATTTGATGGGAGAATTATCTGTGATGGGGTTTGCCAGGACCCGAAGACGAGGTACATTTATGTGAGGGGTGCAGCTGAAGGAAAAAGTCAATAAATATTGTCAATACAAGTCAAAGTCACGTCCAATCAATTGTTGTTGACAAACAAAACCGTTTGACCAGTCCAAAAGTACCTAACTTGTTAACATCAACAGTATTTCCCGACTTTTATTTGAAGTCTGTCATGACATAGTCTTGCGGTTTTTATTGCTTCCCAGTTCCATACTAGTATTCTGTAGTTGCACAAAGGATCACATTTGATCTAATCCAAGGAAAGCTTTCAGTGTGTGTGTTAAAGTTTTTCTAACAATTTATGTTGGTACATTTTTATATGCTTACTTGTAGCAGACACCAGTAAAAGCTAAATCCTATAAAAAGCTACTTAAAGCATTTTTTTTCGTGTAATATAGGTTTCTTACATTTTTTCTGTATTGAATATATAAATAGTATCCTTATTTACGTTGATATTTATTTACATCCATAGAACAGAACTTCTTGTTGCAAAGTAATGACTTCAACAATCTCTATTATACAGCGTGTCCCAAACTAACTCAGATCTAATAGTGATGGTGTGCAGCTGGCCACAGACCGGGCACTGGTAACTTAGTTATGTTGTGTGTCTCACCTTTATCTACAGAATAATGTAAAGTGTGCCGATTATGATTGTATTTTAAATCTAGTTAAGATAATGGTATAGAAAAAATAGTTCTATTTATTGGTTTGCAGCAATAATCCGTAAGAATATTTACAAGTCTTCTCTTAAACAGCAAAAGTATTTTAATGTATTGCCATTTTACAATACTTACGATAGCCTAAAATTGTCTCTCCTAAAATAGAAAAAATATATAATAATTATTCTCAACGCATAAACCTGCATTTCATTGTATAGAGTTATATGAAAAAAAAATAACTAGTATACAAATGGTTGAACCTTCATAAACAAAATATGCTAATTGTAGGTAGGTATACGAGCTAATATCAGCCACATGCAATAACTACTTACATCTCAATTTAGTGTTTTTACCGCTTGTTCCTAAATAGGTAGAGTTGTTTCGTGAAACTCTCAAACATAAACCTGTAAACATCGCTAGCGTTATTGAATGTTGTGTGTATGTCTTAATTAATAATTAAGTGCAACACTATTGTTTAGAAACCATTTAGAGAAAATCCAAATTTCATTTACTATTCAAATGTTGAATTCAAAACCTGATTTTATTTTTTATGGAAACCTAGCTGGCTAATTTTTAACTAGTTATGCGGAAAGTGGATCTTATTACAGCTGAGCTAGCTACCTGTAACATAACTATTAGCATCCTTATCCTATACATCTATAGGGTACGGACACTTAGTACGCTTAGTACTCATGAATTTTGTCCATTTTATTTATTTAAATATACTGTAATAGTTTATTTTCCGTTCTTTGATTCTTTGAAATCATGCATATACCCCTATATGTATACATATATTTAATAAGGTATAACCATTTCAATTTGGTAGTATTAAAATATCAATTATTTTATTATTTTGTACTTGATTTAAATGAGTTGACATAGTGATCAGTTAGTAGAATCTAGCGGCCTAGTGTAATAAGACATTATGAAGATACTGATGATCAAGTGACTGCCATTAAAATTTAATAACCGGTGCCGGTACAAGTAGTGAGGTAGGTGTAATGCGTCATTACGAGGTGGTGTGCGCGCGACCCAAACGACCAATGATTGATAATGCAGCATTATGAGCAGACGCAGGCGAGCCTCGCGCGAGCCGCACACACCCGAGCCTATTCATTTCTTACAATTAATCAAAATTAAATCAACCGCCGCGACACGACGCACTTTAGTAGTTAACTGGAAAGCTTAGAGTTCCATTTCAGGTAGCACGACGTTGAGTAGGCGTGTCCCGCGAAGAAATCTGGCCAATACAGTGCGGTAACAAAATATCCGTATTGGCATTAGTAGGCTCCGCCCGCGCGGGCCTGCGGCCGCCAGCGCCCATGCGGGCGTAAGTGAGCGCGGCGGGCGCGGCGCTTACGTCTCTATGGGCGCGAGGCGGTGGGGCGCGGGGGCGCGGGGCGCGGGGCGGGCGCTGCCTGTTTACGGCGTGTCGCCAGTGAGCGCGCGCTGTCCGTGACTCCAGGGGGGTTTTCTCGTTTTTACAAAGCGACGGGCGGCGCGGCGGCGCCGCGGACAGAAGCGCTGCAGACGCCGCGGCGAGCGCTCGTGTCGCGATCACCTCCACTTATAACAAACGAATATATTTCGCGAATTTTCCACCGTCTCGGAAAACTCCTCATCTACTTTATGAATTTCCCAACATTCTGCCTAATGCTTAGGCCTAATTTTGAAGTAAAAAAAGTAATTGAAATAAGTAGGAAGTGTAAAAAAACTTACAGAAAGTGCGTTTATAATTAAAACTTTTACTTTTAAAAATATTTTTGAAAAAACGACCTAAGTAAATTGTGATAATTATAACGATAAGGAACAAGAAAATATAAGTATTTATAGCAGTAATGTAAAAGTAAAGCCTAGTACACACAAGCGAGAGAGCGCTTAATACGCGATGCAAGCGATGAGCGCGAACGCGAGTGCGCCGCGCGCGCCGCAGCGATCTCCGTTCGCCATCCAGGAGCTGCTGGGGCTGTCGGACCGGGGCGAGAGCCGCGAGCGCTACTTCGAGTCTCGCGACAACGACCGCGTGCTGAACCTGTCGGAGAGCCGCGAGCCCCGCGGGTACACGCCGCAGTTCCCGCTGCCCGCGTCCGTGGCCAGCCGCGTGGCTACGCCGCCGCCTTCAACGCGCAGGCCGCGGTGGCGGCCGCCTTCCTGCCCGGCCGCCGCTGCTGCACCCGCCGCCCGGTGAGTCCTACACACCAGCTTACGGCTTCTTTACTAGAGGTCCATACACTCTAAACAATATCCGTGTGAAAAGATTTCCTAGGAGAACTTAAAATTAAGTTCTCCTAGATCTCCTGGTTGAGTTAAGCTTCACTTAAACTGTAACGATATTATTAGGCTTAAACCTTAGTGTTAAGGGTTGTTACTAAGAAAATTGCTGACCAATATTTGTGCATCCCGTCGGCGCGCGGCGAGGCGGCAGCGTTCCTTCGTCGGTGTAGTCTCAGCACAACGACTGTCGCTCAAGTCGCGCCACATTCGCGCTCGCGGTATTGTGCGCTCGCGTTTAATTAGCGTTTTTGTCTTATTTGTTAATTAGCGTACAATACGAGCCGCTTTGACGTACCGACGGCTCCGGTTACCGAGCCCGACTCCTGTGCCCGGGCCTCTTGTCTTCACTAAACCAGAACAATACTATGAGCTTATTAATCACAACCATTATAAGTACTCAAATACTTTTTGTGGTTAATTGTTGTTCCCATCGATTCTAGATGATTGAGTGCTAGAAGTTATAAACCTCTTTAATATTATTGTACAACATGATTCAGATTCATGTTATTTCTAATATAAATTGCCGTGTGCTAATCTTACGATTTCGGTTGCTTAAATTATGACTAAGTAATAGTTTTTAAACTTCGCATGAAATATGAAACAACAAATAAAAAAAGAGATAACATAATTATTTTCTTCGAGATGTTACACGGTTATTAACATAATATTTTATTCGCTACAATATTTTGTAAACTTCGACTTCATAATTACCGTAGCAATAGTTGTGGTTTTGAAACTGTTAATTACTTTTAAAGCTGGGTCTAATAAAGTATGTTAGTTGTAACAATGCCCAAAATCTTAAGAGACATATTTAAGCCTGCCTGTGATTAGTTTCCGGCTCTCCTCTCTCGGCGACGTTTGCCGTCGGGCGCGCGGCGCTACAGCCTTGCACTCAAGGCTCATGTGATATACTATCGTGTTCGTATCAATAATAATATGCGTATTGGTTAATTATTACGATATCTGTTCAGCACGAATTGCAAAATAATCTTATATCCGCCACGAGAAAAAAATTAGAGTCCATTTTACGGCATTTTTGCCTAAAGTGTCTAATGTCTTGCTCGTTCCTTTGAGCCTATGATTAGATGTTAGAACATTATTAAGCTTTATTTATTAGAGGTGTAATAACAAGAAAATAGTAAATTCGTTTGATTGAATTATTAAATTCAGACAATCGCTGATCAATTGCCTAAATCTGTTACTCGTCAAGTCTTCTTCTTAGTTTTTTAAAATGAGTTACAACGAGAACACTATTAATTGCCATGTAACACTAAATAAATCTGTTTAAATATATTATTCATTTTATGTTAAAGCCTTAATTATGAAGTTTCACAATCTATCGTTAAGGAAAACTAATTTTAGGTTTTTAGTTAAAAAATGAGAGTTATTAGTTATGAAAATCATAAATAGGTACAAAATTAATTAATTATGATTGAGTGGTCTGTAAACAAAAACAAATAAATAAATGAGGAAAAAAGGATCGTAATGAGTAAAAGCTACTGAGTTC